>NC_073386.1:51109164-51336664 GCF_028641065.1 Leucoraja erinaceus
AGATCTTAATCATAATCATACTTTATTAGCCAAATATGTTTTGCAACATACGAGGAATTTGATTTGCCACACAGTCATACTATTAAAAGCAACAGAACACACAAAATACATTTTAACATAAACATCCACCACAGTGACTCCTCCACATTCCTCACGGTGATGGAAGGCAAAAAAAGTTCAATCTCTTTGCTTCATTGTTCTCCCGCGGTCGGGGGCCTTGAGCCTTCCATTGACGGGATGATCGTGACTCCCATAGCCAGCGGTCGGGCCCTCCGCGTCAGGGCGATCAAGCTCCTGCATCAGGGGGGATCCGCTCCCCGCGCCGGGCAATCGGACCCCACGTCGGGGCTAGTCGAAATCTTCTGTGACTTTGGAGTTCCCGACTCGGACTCTACCCGAGACTGCGAGCTCCGTGATGTTAAAGTCCGCAGGTCGCGGTTGGAGCGTCGATCCCAGGCAAGGGGTCGGCTCCGATTGTAAGTGCACACCCCGAGGTGGGGCTCAAAGTCAGTCCCGAGCAACGCCTCCAGCTCCACGATGTTAGGCCGCAGAGCTGGAGATCCGATCCGAAAACAATCGCATCTCTGGCAAGGTAAGAGATTGAAAAAAGTTTCCCCCGACCCCCCCTCCACCCGCCCCCCACATAAAACAAACCAGAGAACATTAACACAAACTTTTAAAACACACTAAAAATAACAAAAAAAGACGAAAAGGACACAGACTGTAGGCTAGGCTGCCATCGGAGTAATTTGCTACATCTCAAATTTGTTTCAATCAAGGCACGTTATTTCAAAATATAATTAATATGTAGTGTAGATTGGCTATTTCACACTAGCCAATTATAGTGCTTGTTTGTAGTAGCTCTGCCTAGTATGTGCTTTATAGTATCTAGAGCTCGGTTACACTAGCTAGTAGAAGCAGCAGCTGTAACGTTTGCAGATCCTATGCTGTAAATGATATAATAAACATGTGTTGTATCTCAGTGTGTGTTCATGTCTCATCATTATATGGTGTCAGAAGTGGGATGAACATGACGCCAACCTGAAGAGAGTACTTGACCGTGCCAAAGACATTCAGCTTAAACTCAATCCACTAAAGTACAGGTTTCGAGTTCCTGAGGTCACTTACGTCGGACATGTTGTTACCAGCGACGGTCTCAGACCAGATCCGCTGAAAACTGCAGCTATCAACGAAATGCCGGTTCCTACTGATGTCGTGAGTTTACATTGATTCCTCGGCATGGTTAACTACCTGTGAAAATACATTCCCAACCTCAGCGACATATAGACCCCCCTGCGAGAACTGACACACAAGGACGAGGTACCCCCAGCACCAAAGGGCTTTCGACACTCTCAAACCGCAGCTGGCTAGCGCACCTACACTTGCCTACTTCACTCTGGAGTTACCAGTGACACTCACCTGCGAAACAACCCAGTACGGGCTCGGCGCAGTACGGGCAGACGGCGATTTCAACCCAGTTTCATATGAATCCCGTACACTATCTGACACTGAACAGCGCTTCGCCCAGATTGAAAAGGAACTGCTCACAGTGGTTTTCGCCTGCACATAATTCATGGACTTTGGTAAAACCGATGGTCACCATCTTGAACAAACCGATCCACACTGCCCCAGGATGACTGCAGCGAGATGATTTCAGCATTGTCGATAAGAAAGGTAAAGATGTGTACATAGCAGACACGCTATCTAGAGCCCCGCGCAGAACTAACGAACACCAACTCGCTGAACAGGACCAATTCTCAGTCATGAAGGTCTCGTTTGTGCCAACTGAGCGTTTAAGCAGCCTAGCTGAACATACGGCCGCTGATGAGACTTTACAATTGCTGTCTACACTCATCCGGCGCGGCTGGCCCGACAAGCAGTCCAACATCCCGCTCGAAATACGCCCCTACTTCCTGATCCATGATGAACCAGTGCTACAGGATGGAATCATAGTCAAGGGCCACAAGGCAGTAGTTCCAGCTGCCCTCCGGGACGAATACTATAACGACATCCACAGGGGCCACCCCGGCGTGGAGACAACCCTCCAAAGGGCACAAAGTATGGTTTACTGGCCCGGAATGACCAAAGAACCGAAACGTGCGCTGTGTGCACAAGTCTGACGCCACATCAGCAGAAGCAGCCATTGCTGCCGCAACCAGTCCCTCCTCTCCCGTGGTCCTCGTTAGCCACTGACATCTTCGAGTGGCACGGGAAACACTGTCTTGTTCTTGTTCACTCTTACTCGGGCTGGTTCAAAAACGACCTACTGCAGACCATTTCTTCGGAGGCAGTTATCGAGAAGCTGCAGCATCACCTCTCTGTGCACGGCTCCCCTGCATGTATTAAGTCCGACAAAGGCAGACAGTTCACCAGCCAAGCCTTCAAAAACTTTGCAAAACAATGGGACTTTCAACACATTACCAGTAGTCCTGAGTTCCCGCAGTCCAACGGACTCACCGAACACGCCGTTCGGAGTGCAAAACAACTCATGGAACGATCATACCTTGCCAAATCAGACATGTACCTGGACCTGCTCAACCTAAGGAATATTGCGCGGGATCCAATACTGGGCTCCCCAGCCCAACGACTGATCTCGCCAAAACCGTGCTCCCCTGCCTGTGTCCCAGCAGCCTTTGCAGCCACAAGTTCGTTCACCACCTGCAGTTCAGAAACAACTTAAATTTAAACATGACACACAGAAACTGTTCTTGGACAAGTCCAGCAAGCCACTTAAACCTCTCGCACGCGGACAAATGATTCGTCTGCACACCAACAAGAGCTATGCACGCCTGGGACACATCCACGGCCCTGCTAAAGAGCCGCGGTCGTACATGGTCGAGTGGACGGAGTCATCTACAGATGTAACCGTGAAGGAACCGCGGCCTGCGACTCCATATCCTGATGCCTCGCGTTTTGTGCATCCTCCCACAGTCGGTCCCGTGCCCCACCACCAACCGGCGTTCCTAGCATGGTGTCCCCGCATGGTTTGGCGCCTGGCTCGCCTATCCCGTCTCCCACCCTGCCTGTCAGGTCGCTTCCCCACTCCCTTCCCCGGCATCTTCTCCGGCAAAAGGAGGTGAGGCGGCCTCGTACCGCACAAGGGCCGCACGGGTTTTTGCAGGCCACCCGTTAGATATGCCGATTTTGTGTAACTTTGCAAATGTATTCTCAACGTCCCGTTTATATTGCTTAACTGCCGATGTTTCTTTATTTCTACAAGAAAAGTTATAATTGGCTATTTCACACTAGCCAGTTACAGTGCTTGTTAGTAGTAGCTCCATCTAGTATGTGCTTTATAGTATCAAGAGCTCACATACGCTAGCCAGTAGAAGTAGCAGCTCGGAGTTTTAACGTATGCAGATCCTATGCTGTAAGTGATTTAATAAACCTTCATAACTTTATTAAATCCTAGTGGGGGTGGGGGTGTGTGTGGTGGTTGCGGGGTGGGAGTGAAAGTGTGTATGTGGGCTGGAGGGGTTTGCAGCGGGGGGGGAATGGGTGTGGGAGGGGTGGTTTGGGGGAGGGGTATGTGTAGCAATGTTACAAAATTTTGAGATTTAAAAAATCAAGTCTGCAATTTATCCCATCAGATAAAGCATAACAATAAGTTTAATTTGACACCTAATTCACTTTCATATCTCAAGTAATAAAAAAGTTATGGCCATTTACATACTCGGAAATTAGCATCTTGTTCCCTATTGATTTTCTATGGACATAACAAAAAAGCTGTGATCGTGGACAGTCAAAAGGCCATAACCTTCTTAAAAATTAAGAGAACTGAATGAAATTTTCAGTTATCATAGATTGAAGCATTCTGAAACAAATATAAAATAATCTTACTTGGATGACCTGAAATTAACGCATATAATTAGTTAGTTACCCAATTGTAGCTAATTTCAAACTTCAATTACTAGATCTAAACATCTATCCATTTCTAAATAAATGATTAACATTTTTAAATAGCCCAAGTGTCCAAATAATATTCACAAATAATTCACGATAAAACATGATTTTTAAATCTCATTTACATCAATTTATAGGCCAAATGGAAGGAATTTAGTGTTCAATTGCTGTAAATTAAAGTCAATTTAAATCGGCTTTCTAGTGGGTTCCTGTGAACGCGCTGGTTTAGAACGTTCACATTGCGCTGGATTTGTCCCCTCAAGTGCCCAGAAAAATACTGCGGGATATAAAGAGCATAAATGAACTACTCGCTATAGAAAACTTTATATACAGGGTTATATACAAGCCCCATTTAATGTAAAAATAAGGTACATACCTTTAATTGTTTGCTTTATAAAACCCTGGGGCTGCGAGAGGTTGCGGGTTGAGAGAGTGATTTTTAAACTACTATAACTATTATACAAGGCCATAAAAACTAATAATACCTTTTGCGACGGGGTCTTTCAGCGATTTTCCGTTAATGATTTACTAGGCTGAACATTTTCGATTGCACCAGCCTAGTAAAAATCGCGTTTTAAACCCGCCCCCTCTAAACAGTGCCAAAATCGCGCACACGGGGTAGGGCAGATGCTCAGCCACGATTCAGGTAGGTTTTGTAAAATACCTAGTATGTGTGGGTGGGGGGTGTGGAGGGGATGGGTGTGTGGGAGGGCTTTGAGGTGTGGGGGAAGGAGGTTGAGGAGGGACTTGGGTGTGGGGGCAGTGGGGGAGAGCTCGGAGACAAGATGGGGGAGGAGCCATGGGGGAGATGTGGTATCACGGGGAGGGTGGCAGGAGCCAACGAGGGGGAACAGAGGGGAAGAGGTTGGTGGTGTGATGGGGACTCACAGTGGGCGCTGGTCGCTTCGCTGGTCATTCTGATCTGCACGGCTTGTGGACTCAGCCCATCCTCCTGGACTTTATTCTCCAGAGGGTGCCAGGAGGAGGAGCCATCTTGATGAACGGCTGCTAACCAGCAGCCGTCCGTTTAACTCACTTTTTTTTTGAAGTTTTAGTAAGTCCTGTCCTTTGTCTGTTGGAGAATGGACTTTTTACTGGGGGGGGGAAGGTGGTAATTATAATTCTAGGTCCCTACCTGGTCGGTGAGGCAGATTTTTCTCCGGGCTGCCCCGTCGACCCGTCCTCGTGGCCTACCAGCGGGCGTGGAGCGCCGTTTCCTGGCGGGGACCGCCCAGCACCTCGGCTTCGGTGGCGGCACAGCGCTGGGGCGCTATCGCGGAGCGGGCGATGCCTTGCCTGGGTCGACGTGCTGGATCAACGCGCTGGAGCTCCGGTGAGCTGTGACCGCCGAGATCAACACCTCCGGGCTGCGGATCTGCGGAGCGGGCGGCGCCGACTCTAACATCGGGAGCTCCAAACCGGCGCGACCTTGTCGGCTTTGGAAGCCGCGGTCCCCAGTCAGGAAGCGGCCGTTCCAGGTGGCCCAGCCGCTGAGAGGACTCTCCCGGCGCCGGGGCAACACCACCCGGTGAGAACGGCCAGGAACATCGGGCCTCCGTAGAGGCAGTAGTGGTGGCCTCGATAGGCCTGACATTGGGTGAACTGGGAATGGGGACTGGACATTGTGCCTTCCCCCACAGTGGTAACCATTGTGGGGGGGATGATTTTTTTGTGTGTAGGTGAACGTGTTGGTCTGTGCCCAAGATGGCTGTCGGAACGGAGAGTGGACGCTAGCGCGCTTTAGCTGCCGCTGCTCTCTCTTCACATTGTGTTTTTGATTTTTTGTCTTTAGATTAAATTCTGTTTTTAATTTGTGTTTTGGTGATGTCTTTATTGTTTATTTTATTCTGATTATATGTTTTATTATTCTTGTTAATCTCTGTAAGGTGTCCTTGAGATTTTTGAAAGGCGCCCAAAAATAAAATGTATTATTATTATTATTAGAAGGGGCGTTACTTTCATGGTGACTGACAGGCGAGAAGACCAACTTGCTGATCTCACGATTTTTTAAACCTTCATAACTTTTGTAATCTTCCACCTATCGGAACAAAACTTGGTGGCTTGGAGCAGAGGAGAACGGCGAGTAAGTGGCGAGTAATCCTAGCGATATAGGGTGGCGTTTCTGCGCAAATTTAAATACAAAGCGAACCAGAAGTGGTCAAGATGAGAGTTTTAGTAATAGTATAGATAGATGCGCTTAAAGACAATTGGAATGTGAATCTCTACTGTTATTAGCTGATACACAAAGATTGAGGGGAACTCCTCATGATAACTATGTCGGAAGGAACTGCAGATGCTGGTTTAAACCGAAGATAGACACAAAATACTGGAGTAACTCAGTGGGTCAGACAGCTTCTCTGGAAAGGATAGAAACATCACCCATTCCTTCTCTCCAAAGATGCTGCCTGGCCCGCTGAGTTACTCCAGCATTATGTGTCGATCCTCAGAACAATGGAGGACCTGGTGTGGGGGGGGAGGGGGGCACGAGGTGGAAAAAGGGTGGGTGAAGAACAAAGGGGGGGACTGGCGCCAGAGGTGGGAGGGGGAGAATTTGTAACTTTGTAAGCATCCTTTATGGGTGACAATTTACATACCTTGGCACGGCATGCAAGCAAAGAATTTCACTGTGACATAAGACACTAAAGTATTCTATACGACCATGGTAGCACTGACTCACCAGAGCAGGGGTCTCCAAACTATGGCCCGCGGGCCACATCCGGCCCGCCACGAGATTTTATCCGGCCCGCAGCAAGCTCTTAACACATTCTGTGCAGCGGGCTATTTAGCGGGTTCTGTGGTAGCGCGGGAACTTACACGTCAGTTTGCCGTAGGCTGTCAAGTTGAAGGTTTGTGTGCAGCTGCTGACAGGTTGCCGTTAGTTGTACGTGACTAATACCCAGGGTGCCGTGCTGCCGGAGCTCACTGGCACCTCTGTGTAAAAAAAAAAAGTCAAAATAAACAGCGGGGAATTTCAACTAGTGGGTGTGTTGTCGGGGTAACCTGGTCAAAAGAGGGGGGAGGGGAAGACCCATCACTACTGAGAGTCCCTGTAGGGGGGGGAGGGCCACTAGGACTCAGCAGAGCCAGAACATGTGCTGTCTGCATGGTGGAGGTTGTGGGCCTGGTGCTGAGCCGGGAACTCTGGTGAGGTGATGACTCTGGCCCGCTGGTGGCTGGTTGAGAGGTGAGGGTCGGCGGAGTCGCTGGTGGAGGCCCGTGGGGGGGATGGAGTTGAGATACGGGTCAGCGGCAGCAGCGTCGATGGCCCCGGGGGGGGGGCGTGTGTGAGTGTGTGAGAGAGTGTGTGTGCGCGCGCGCGAGTGAGATTGTGTGTGTGAGAGTGGGTGTATGAGTGTGTGTGAGTGAATGTGTGGGTGGGTAAGTGAGTGTGAGTGTGTGTGAGTGTGAGAGTGTGTGTGAGTGTGAGTGTCTGTGTGTGTGTGTGTGTGGGAGTGGGAGTGTGTGAGTGTACGGCCCGCAAAAATGTGCCAGATATGTAATGTGGCCCTCATGCTGAAAGGTTTGGAGGCCCCTGCATTAGAGAATCAGATAGATGGCACTGAGAGCTATCAGCAGACTTAGTAGTTTCAGCAGCGTTGGCAAAGAGGCACATTGTTGACCGTTGGCGACCACGCGTGTTCTGGTGGGCTTGATAGTGCGCTGCCACTGTGTCAGGATGATTTCCCGAGCCTCCGGCCATTTTCCCGGCCCAGTCAATCGGAACTGGTAAGGTGAGCAGGGGCCAAGGTAAACCTCGAAGGCCAAGCGTGGGTCGCTGGTGAAGAGCTGCATGATGTTGGGCCTCACACCGATCTGTTCAGCTATCTCATCCATGTAAGGAATGACGTCAACTTGAATAGTGTGCCTTTGCGAGTTGACGTACCTTTTTTTTTTGCAGAAAAAGAGAAGGTTTAGTTTTGTATATTGTCGCGTGTACCGAGCGGGCACGTGCCGTCAGGGTAGGCAAGGTACGCACTGCCTACCCCGACTAAAATTATAACATAGCAATTACTAAATATAAATAGTAAAGGCATGGGAGAATTATGCTATTTAAGAGATCGATCTCCTATGTAGGCATAATTCTCCGTGCCTTTCATCCGCAGCACTTGTAACACGGGAAGCTCTGTGCAGCCCACGTGCCGTCAGCGCTGCCTGAAGCCGTCACTTTCAATCGGGGCTGAAGGCAGCAGAGATTCTGCCTTTGCAACACTGCGCATGCGCAGCGCTAGTTTCTTGGCGGGGTTTTCAAATATGGATTGTCATTATTTTAAGTGTATCTTAGGAAACAGGGAGGGAAGAATGGAGCTTGTGTACCGATAATGTGGTAAGTACATTTCTTGGTGATGTTTTTAAATACCGTATTTCCCGGGGTGTGGGGTGGGGGGGAGAGCTCCTTTCACAGCGTTTGGGAAGTCTGGCCCGGGGTAAAGTTGCGGGGAGGGCACGAATATTGTGAAGGGGGGTATCGGGATCATGCCACTTGCGGCGCTCCTTGCACGGAGGCGTACAATGCCACCGCATTGAGGCCGGGGGGGGGGGGGAGATAAGAAGTAGCTCGGGTGGCTGTGACCGGCCGCCGGGCCGGACAGCGGAACCAGTCGCCACCTCAGCGCCTCCTGTCGGCCGCCGCTTGCCTCTGGCAGCTCTCCGTCTAAAAACCTCTCTCCTGCCGCTCGCTGGCCTCACTCATGCCCTTAAATTCCGACAGCACGATTGAGGTTATTCGGCTGTGGGAATTTAACGATTTGCGGAAGCGGCTGACATGAGCGAGCGGCAGGTGAGACGTGTTCAGACGGAGGGCACTGCCAAAGGTGAGCGGGCCGGCAGAAGGCGCTGAAGTGACAGCCAGTTCTGCTGTCGGGTCCCGGCGGCCGCTCGCAGCTACCCGAGCTGCTTCTATCCCCGGCTACCGTGCGTGGCTTCATGCCCAGAGAACTGCGACAGCGGTAAGCGAGTGAGTTACTGGCATTATCCCCGACCCCCTCCTTCTCAACACTCCTGCTCTCCCCGCAACTTTACCCCTGGCACAGACTCTCCACATGCTGTGAAAGGAACTCTCCCCCCAATTGGTCCCTTGAACAACTGATTCAGCTTTTCCCTGTACTCCCGTTTTTCCCACCATCTCGCCACCTGCCATCAATCTTCACCACCCACCCATTCAGTAATTCAGAATAAAGGAGACTTGGAAGCCTTGGGCAAATTGAATTGTTACTGTTTTTATTTTTATTTTTTATTTTTACGGAGAGAACAATCTGCGCATGCGCGATTAAATGTTTTTTTAAAAAGCCAACAGTGTGCCTACCCTGAGTAATTACTCACGGCACATGCCTGGTACTGAAGTACAGTGAAAAGCATTTGCTGTGCACTATCAAGTGAGCAGAAAGACAGTACATTATTACAATCGATCCATTTACAGTATAGATACATGATAGGGGAAAAACGTTTAGTGCAAGGTAAAGCCAGCAACTTCCAATCAAGGATAGTCCGAGGGTCATCAAAGAGGAAGATAGTAGTTCAGCACTGTTCTCTAGTTGTGGTAGGATAAAAAGAGACCGAACTTAGAAAAGAACAGCACAGCACAGGCCCTTGAGCCCAGTGTCCGTGCTGAACATAACGGCCAGTTATACTAAGCATCTGTGCCTGCCTCCATTGCCCTGCATATAGAAGGGAAGAGATTGAACTTTTTTTCACCTTCCATCACAGTGAGGAATATGGAGGAGTCAATGTGGTGGATGTTTATGTTGAAATGTATTTTTGTATGTTCTGTTGCTTTTTATTTGTACGGCTGACTTGGAAAATGAAATTCCTCATCTGTTGTAAAACGTACTTGGCTAATAAAATATTATTGTATTGTATATCCATGTGTCTAGCCAAAGATGTCTGAAGAAGGGTCTCAACCCGAAACGTCACCCATTACCTCTCTCCAGAGATTCTGCCTGTCCCGCTGAGTTACTCCAGCATTTTGTGCCTATCCAAAGCTTGAATGCCACTGTGGCATCTGCCTCCATATCCGCTCCAGGCACCCACCACAAAAAAAACGCCCTGCACACCTCCTTTAACTTTGCCCTTCTCACCTTAAAGCTGTGCCCTCTAGTTTTTGATATTTCCACCCTGGGGAAAAGTTTCTGACTGTCTATCCTCGCATAATTTTATATTGTTCTTACTTTTATATAGTTTTCACTGCAGTGATCACTAAATCTTCGTGGGAGTCCTCTCTTCAAGGTCAGAGGCGACTTCCAGTGAAGCAGAGGGGCGGAAGAAGAGACCGAACTGTGTAGCACAGGAACAGGTCCGTCAACCCACAATGACCGTTCCGCACATGATGCCAAGTTAAACCGATCTCCTCTGCCTGCATGTGATCCATATCCCTCCATATCCATCAGCCAAAGGGCTCTTCATTGCCATTGCCATATTTGCCCCCACTACCCCTGGCACCTTGCAACATAAGAGAAAACCAAGCCAAACAGAAAAATACTGCAAATTATTTTTTTCTTTTTTTTTTCTTAAATGGCACAAGTGCTGGAGTAACTCAGTAAGTCAGGCAGCATCACTGGAGAATATGGATACAGGCGATGTTTTGGGTTGGGATCATTCTTCGGACTGATTGGTGGTGGTGGGGGGGGGGGGGGCTGAGAGCTGAAAGAGAGTAGGGGTAGGACAAAGTTCGGCGAGTGATAGGTGGATACGGATGAGTGGGGGGGGAGGGGGTTTGATAGGCAGATGGTTGGATAAATACCATGGATCCAAAGACAAATGGGGTGAGGTGAGGATGGGAGAGTCGTGAATTGTGAATTCAGAGGATGGAATATAGGGGGAATGGGACGGGGGAAGTGGGGAGTGGGTGGCACGGTGGCACAGCAGTAGAGTTGCTGCCTTACAGCACCAGGGACCCGGGTTCGATCCTAACTATGCGTGCTGTCTGTATGGAATTTGTACGTTCTCCCCGCGACCTACGTGGGTTTTTTTCCGAGATCCTCGGTTTTCTCTCACACTCCAAAGACGTACAGATTTGTAGGTTAATTGGCTTGGTGAATGTAAAAATTGTCCCTGGTGTGTCGGATAGTGTTAATGTGCGGGGATCGCTGGTCAGCATGGACTCGGTGGGCTGACGGGCATGTTTGCGCGCTGTATCTCTAAACTAAATGGGTGAAAATCAAGGTGAGGCACAAGGAAGGGAGGGGGTTAAAAGTGTGAGGGGAGGAGAAGGTGGGGTTGTTTGTAGGTGAGTTACTTAAACAGGCAGATATCTGGCTGGGAAGATGATCCATTTTAGCATCATAGAGAGATGCACCATGAAAGATGTCCTTGGGTCTACTGACCATCAACCATTCACTTACACGAATCCTATGTTAATCCCCTTTCTGTTATTATTATCCTCCCATTCTCATCAGCACCTCTAGATTCTACCTACAGACCAGAGGAGCTGGGAATGTTTTCCTTGGAGAGATGTGAAGGATAATGTGATGGCGGCATATCAAATTATCAGGGATCTGGACAGGGTGACAGTGGGACGTTTTCCCATAGTTTAGTTTAATTTAGTTTACAGATACAGCATGGAAACCGCCGAGTCCACGCCCACCATCGTTCACCCGTACACACTAGTTCCATGTTTTCTATCCCACTTTCTCATCCACTCCCGACACACTCGGGGACAATTTACAGAGGGCCAATTAACCCACAAATCCCGCACGCTTTTGGGATGTGGGAGAAAGCCCACGCGGTCACAGTTCAAACGTGGAGACTCCACACAAAGATACGGCAGGCAAGGTCGGGATGGAACCCAGGCCTGTGGTGCAGTGAGGCAGCAGCTCGACCAGCTGCACCACTGTGCTGCTCTTGTGCCAGTATGATGCAACTGGAATAAAATAGCCCCTAACTGCGCTGTTGATAGAAACATAGACAATAGGTGCAGGAGTAGGCCATTCGGCCCTTCGAGCCTGCACCGCCATTCAATATGATCATGGCTGATCATCCAACTCAGTATCCTGTACCTGCCTTCTCTCCATACCCCCTGATCCCTTTAGCCGCAAGGGCCACATCTAACTCCCTCTTAAATATAGCCAATGAACTGGCCTCAACTACCTTCTGTGGCAGAGATTTCCACAGATTCACCACTCTGTGTGAAAAATGTTTTCCTCATCTCGGTCCTAAAAGATTTCCCCCTTATCCTTAAATTGTGACCCCTTGTTCTGGACTTCCCCAACATCGGGAACAATCTTCCTGCATCTAGCCTGTCCAACTGCTTAAGAATGTTGTACGTTTCTATAAGATCCCCCCTCAATCTTCTAAATTCTAGCGAGTACAAACCGAGTCTATCCAGTCTTTCTTCATATGAAAGTCCTGACATCCCAGGAATCAGTCTAGTGAACCTTCTCTGTACTCCCTCTATGGCAAGAATGTCCTTCCTCAGATTAGGAGACCAAAACTGTACGCAATACTCCAGGTGTGGTCTCACCAGGACCCTGTACAACTGCAGTAGAACCTCCCTGCTCCTACACTCAAATCCTTTTGCTACGAATGCTAACATACCATTCGCCTTCTTCACTGCCTGCCACAGCTGCATGCCTACTTTTAATGACTGGTATACCATGCCACCCAGGTCTCTTTGCATCTCCCCCTTTCCTAATCGGCCACCATTCAGATAATAGTCTACTTTCCTGTTTTTGCCATCAAAGTGGATAACCTCACATTTATCCACATTATACTGCATCTGCCATGCATTTGCCCACTCACCCAGCCTATCCAAGTCACCTTGCAGCCTCCTAGCATCCTCCTCACAGCTAACACTGCCCCCCAGCTTAGTGTCACCCGCAAACTTGAAGATGTTGCATTCAATTCCCTCGTCCAAATCATTAATATATATCGTAAATAGCTGGGGTCCCAGAACTGAGCCTTGCGGTACCCCACTAGTCACTGCCTGCCATTGTGAAAAGGACCCGTTTACTCCTACTCTTTGCTTCCTGTCTGCCAGCCAGTTCTCTATCCACATCAATTCTGAACCCCCAAAACCGTGTGCTTTAAGTTTTTATACTAATCTCTTATGTGAAACCTTGTCGAAAGCCTTCTGAAAGTCAAGATATAACACATCCACTGGTTCTCCCTTATCCACTCTACTAGTTACATCCTCGAAAAACTCTATAAGATTCGTCAGACATGATTTACCTTTCATAAATCCATGCTGACTTTGTCCAATGATTTCACCACTTTCCAAATGTGCTGCTATCCCATCTTTAATAACTGATTCTAGCAGTTTCCCCACTACCGACGTTAGACTAACTGGTGGGTAATAATATGTAGTGTAATACCTTTTGGCCATTTCTTCCCTTTTCTTCACGATGTCCGCCATCATATCGTCAACACAGGGCAGTTTAGCCAAGCCTATGGAACAAAATAAAAGAATTGGGGTCAGCTCATTGAATCAATGCAAATGTAAATGCACTTGTGCTGGATTGAATAGAACGATTGCCAACTGTGCTGAGTGCAGTAAGGGGTTGGCTGCTCTGATAGAATGGCTTTGACAACTGGCGAGGCCCAAACTACAACCTCCCACCTCCGCAAGCCTAGTTCCTCACCAGCCCTCCAAGCCCTTAAGCTGTTAAAACCTTTGCCAAACTTGGTGTCGTTTTTGGTCTTTGTATCGTTTCATACCTCTAGTTTCCCTCTCCCCTGTCTCGCAGTCTGAAGGGACTTGCCCCGGAAATGTCACCCACTCCTTTTCCCCCAGAGATGCTGCCTGTCTTGCTGTTACACCAATATTGTGTGTCTATCTGCAGTGTAAACCAGCATCTGCAGTTCCTTCCTACATATTAGTGTAGTTTAGTTTTTTACTATCACATGTACCGAGATACAGTGAAAAGCTTTGTATGTGCGCTATACAAAGAAAAGACTATACATGATTACAATCAAGCTGCCCACAGTGAACAGATAAAGGATAAATGGTACAACGTTTAGTGCAAAATATAATATTGAATCCGATAAGATTCCTATTGAAGATAGTTCAAAAGGTGTCCAATGGAATAGATGGGAGGTCAGGACCGCACTCTAGCTGATGAGAAGACCATTCAGTTGCCTGATAACAGCAGGGAAGAAACTGTCCCTGAATCTGGAGAGGTTTGTGAACTTGAGTGTCAAAGACTCTACTGTGTGGGCAGCAAGCACCGTGGCACAGCTGTAGAGTTGCTGCCTCACGGCGCCAGAGGCCCCGGTTCGATCCCGACTACGGATATTGTCTGTACGGAGTTTGCACGTTCTACCTTCCTCCCACATTCCAAACACATGCAGATTTGTAAGTTAATTGGCTTCTGCAAATTGCCCCTCGTGTGCAGGATAGAACCAGTGTGTACGGGCGATCGCTGGTCGGCGCAGACTCGGTGGGCCGAAGGGCCTGTTTCCACACTGTAACTCTAAACTAAACTAAAAAGTTCAGATCTTGAACAATCCACCACTCAACTATCAGCAAGAAGAATTCTTCCCTTCAATCTCAGTTTGGGTTTGACTGCATTTCACAAACTCTGGACCAAGGTAGAAAGCAAAGAAAAATGCACCTCCAAAGCAGATTAAATTTGAAACAGTATGTGCCAGGGATTGAATTTAGAATCTCCTGGACAGAAAGGCAATGTATTCATCTGAACGCCAAGAGAGGAACAGTAATTGTCAAGAAAAAAATCTATATCATATTGAGGTTAGTTTGGAGATACATCAGGGAAACAGGGCCTTCGACCCACCAAGCCCATAGATCACCCGTTCACACTAGTTCTATGTTATCCCACTTTCCCCATCTACTCGCTACATCAACTAGGGCCAATTTACTGAGGGTATTTCGCCTACAAACCTGCACGTCTTTGGGATATGGGAGGAAACCGAAGCACCCAGAGGAAACCCAGGCGGTCACAGAGAGAACATACAAACTCCATGCACAGACAACACCAAGGTCAGGATCGAACCCAGGTGTCTGGCGCAGTGTGGCAGCGGCACTACCAGCTGCATCGCTGTCCCGCTCACTATCACGTCAACAACAAGACTACCTAATCAATAGATATTACACACAATGCAGTTGGTTAACATATGATGAGCGTTTGACGACACTGGGCCTCTACTCACTGGAGTTTAGAAGGATGAGGGGTCCCCTCATTGAAACATACAGAATAGTGGAAGGCCTGGGTAGAGTGGATGTGGAGAGGATGTTTTCATTAGTGACAGAGTCTAGGATAGGGGTCATAGCCTTGGATTGGGAAGGAGATGAGGAGGAATTAATTTTATTAGAGGTTGGTGAAATTGCCACAGAAGCTGTGGAGGCCAAGTCAATGGTTATTTTTAAGGCAGAGATAGACAGATTCTTGATCAGTACGGGTGTCGGGTTATGGGGAGAGGGCAGGAGAATGGGGTTAGGAGGGAGAGATAGATCGGCGATGATTGAATGGCGGAGTAGATTTGATGGGCCGAATGGCCTAATTCTGCTCATTCATGAATTTAGGAACTTATGAGTGCATGTTGGTGATGCTTTGAAAAATGTCCGCATACCTTTAAAGGCCCTCGTAGCCCAACGAGCCTGGAGTTCTGATATTGGCATGATGGCTCCCAGGGGCTGGATTAGGCCGATGATTGCCAGGGTCGGATGTTCTAGTCGAGGAGGAAAGACATACTTGTACAGAGGGACATGGTTTTCGTCGACTTCAATGATGGTCTTATCCAGAAAGGGGAACGCAAAAGTGTATCCCGTTGCAAAGATAACAAAATCGACCTCTTCCGTCGTGCCATCTTCAAAGATGGCTGCCGATTCAGTAAATTCGCTCACATTGGGTTTCACAAGAACACTTCCAGTTATTATGCAATTTGGCAAATAATCATTAATCGTCGGATGCTGGCCCTGAAATCTGGAGGAGAGAGAGAGAGATAATAATCCGGCTAGAATGGCTGCAGTGCATTGGAGTTAACCTTTTAGAATTACCATGGTTAGAGTTAGTCTTACAGCAGAAAAACAGGCTCTTCAGTCAATCGAGTCCATGCCAACCATCAAACAGATACACACCTCCCCCCTTGACTCCATTCAAGGACTCAAGCAGTCTTTCCAGGTGCGGCAGAGGTTCACCTGCACCTCCTCCATTGCATCCGCTGCTCTAGGTTATCAGCTGCTCTGCATCGGTGAGACCAAGCGCAGGCTTGGCGAATGCTTCGCCCAACATCTCCGCTCGGTTCGCAATAACCAACCTGATCTCCCGGTGGCCCAGCACTTCAACTCCCCCTCCCGTTCCAAATCCAACCTTTCTGTCCTGGGCCTCCTCCATGGCCACAGTGAGGACCACCGTAAATTGGAGGAGCAGCACCTCATATTTTGCTTGGGCAGTTTGCACCCCAGCGGTATGAACATTGACCTCTCCAATTGTCCTCCACACTCAGCTCTCCCTCAGCCCACTGGCTCCACTTCCTTCCGCCCCCCCACCGTCACATCAGTCTAAAGAAGGGTTTCGACCCGAAACGTTGCCGATTTCCTTCGCTCCACAGATGCTGCCTCGCCTGCTGAGTTTCTCCAGCATTTTTGTCTACCTTCGATTTTCCAGCCTCTGCAGTTCCTTCTTAAACACTAGTTTATTTGTTTAGTTTAGAGATACAGCGCAGAGACAGGTCCTTTGGCCCACTGAGTCCGCACCGACCAGCGATCCCCGCACACTAACACGTTCTACGCACACTAGGAACAATTATACCAAGTAGCCAATTAACCCACATACCTGTACGTTTTTGGAATGTGGGAGGAAACTGGAGCACATGGAGAAAACCCATGCGAGGAGAACATGCAAACTCCGTACAGACAGCACCCGTAATCAGGATCAAACCCAGGTCTCTGGCGCTGTGAGGCAGCAACTCTACCGCCGCGCCACTGTGC
This sequence comes from Leucoraja erinaceus, assembly GCF_028641065.1. Lineage (NCBI taxonomy): Eukaryota > Metazoa > Chordata > Chondrichthyes > Rajiformes > Rajidae > Leucoraja > Leucoraja erinaceus. The sequence goes on from NC_073386.1 coordinate 51,125,948, forward strand.
CGCACAGCTGATCTGAAACATTAATTGTTTTTCTCTCTCCCGCCACAGAGGCTGACTGACATGGTGAATACTCCCCTCATTCTTTGCTTGTAGTTGCAACTCTGGCATCATTTGTTATGTAGTAAACCATTCCTAAATGCTTCAAGTGAACACGACAAGCCAAAATGAGAAACCGAGCCAAATGGAAAACAGGGTAGATGGCCAAAAGTCAACAAACAAAAATAAATAACGGAAGGGGTTCATTGGAGCAGCTAGGTACCTTCAAGGTAAGACAAAGATTGTCGGGGAAGGAATTCTGAGGGCTAATAACTAATAGGGATATGGTTTGTGCTGTGGTGTGGTGACAGGGATGTGATGGCAGACAAAGCCTAAAGGTAGAGACATGGAATGCAGCAGTGATGACACCCAAGTTTCAGGAACGTCATTGATTGTGTTATGGTGTTGTGACAGAAAATTGGATCTACTTGTGGATAATCTTTTTATTCGGCAATCAAGACTGAGTTTGTTCCCTAATTAAAGGGCCTGTCCCACTTTCACGACCTAATTCGCAACCTTTTTTACTCGTGGACATGTTTCATCATGCTAGAAAAACGCCCCGACCTACTTGATGCCACGAGTACCTACGACTAGCATCACGGCCTGCTACGACCTTGTGACGACCATGTTGCGAGTTTGAGTCAAGGGCAAACTCGGCAGAGGTTGTGAATTAGGTTGTGAAAGTGGGACAGGCCCTTTAGCCTTTCTGTGACCTCCATTCTGTTCTCGGGGCTGCCGGGAACAAGGGGGGAGCAAGGCAGGGGTTGGCAAGTGGCGAAAATGAAGGGGGACCCAGTGGGAGTGGGGGGGCTGTGACAATAAAGTATCATTGACTCATTGAATTGAATAATTGAAGACCTCATTTTACTGTTCATCACGTTTCTGTGCAATCTTGTCAGCTGAGAATATAAAGGCTGTATCAAAGTCGTGCTCAGCAGGTCAGCCTTGACTGGTCACTTGGTGCGCGCCAATGAATTTCTTGTTGCTCTCCATGCAACTCCGCATGGCCTGCCCATTTGCTTTTACAAAGACCACAGAATGCGATGCTGGTGAGATTACTCACCTGTGGGTGGGTTGCAAACCATAGTTCGCATGATCAAATCGATTGTTTATACGTCTCTCAATCACCCAGGCAGTTAGAGGTGGAGGGACCAAGTTATAAACACGGCAGGTATAGGCCATGTCGACAGGGTATCCTCTCGCTGCCACACGGTTGATTATCCAGGCACCCCTTCTTGTACTCAGAAACACCTGCAAGATATTTAGATCATGATCTTGTGATAGGAGCAAAATTAGGCCATTCGGCCCATCAAGTCTACTCCGCCATTCAATCATGGCTGATCTATCACTCCCTCCTAACCCCTTTCTCCTACCATCTCCCCATATTAGCCTCTGACACCTGTACTAATCAAAAATCTATCTACCTTAAAAAATATCCACTGACAGCCTCCACAGCCCTCTGTGGCAAAGAATTCCACACATTCACCACCCTCTGACTAAATAAATTTCTCCTCATTCCCTTCCTAAAAGAACGTCCTTTAATTCTGAGGCTATGAGGAAAGAGATATGGAGAAATTTCTTTAGTCAGAGGGTGGTGAATCTGTGGAATTCATTGCCACAGAAGGCTGCAGAGGCCAAGTCAATGGATATTTGTACAGCAAAGATGGATAGATTCTTGATTAGTACGGGTGTCAGGGGTTATGGGGAGAAAGCAGAATGGGGTTAGGAGGGAAAGGGCAGGCTCGAAGGGCCGAATGGCCTACTCCTGCACCTAATTTCTATCAGCCATGATTGAATGGCAGAGTAGACAGAAGAAAGATTGGCAAGGAAAAATCATTACATTTGGGCTAAATTAATAAACAGGTCATAAACATAAAAATAACACAATAATGTAAATAATAACATGCTAATAATGTTAATGATAATAGGTTAATAATATGTTAAGATGTTACCAGAAATGGATCATTTACAAAAATAATAACAATAATGATAACATTTAAAAAAAAAATAAATGGGCCTAAAGATAAAAATAATATGTAAACATATTTTGAAAAATATTAAATCCTTGCTTTGCAGAAGAAAGATTTTGGCAGGGAAGATAATTCAATGTGGGGTAAGTTAATAAACAGGTCATAAACATAAAGTTAGGAAGGAATTCCAAATACATTTCTTTGACCAGATGGTGGCTGTATGATGAAATTTGTGACCTGTGGATTAGATTTGGCAAATAGCACGATGGATCAGGAGGAAGAAATGAAGGATATTTTGACATGGTTAAATGAAGAGTTTTAAGGAGGTGGTGCAGCAGAAAATATAGGCTTCATTGGTAAAAAGAGAGGATTTTGAACCCTCAAGCTGCCTCTAGCATTGTGAGGTTGGTTGTCTGTGTTACAACTGCACGTATCAGCCTTGCAGCCAGTGCCTGCAAAATTGGAGACGTCCCATTGCTTAGCTAAGTTTGGTTTAGTTCAGGGGTGGGGAACCTTTTCATGTTGGAAGGCCGCATTAAGTTAGCTGTGATCTAATAAGGCCGCATCCAAGAAACTTCAATTAGATATACAGGGTACTTCAAAACGTACATTATTTTGTTAAAATAGCCCTCATGACTTACTAATGTTTTAATTGTGGCCGTCAGTCAGGGAGGATTATTTCATCGAATCTTCTTTTACTCTTTGGTATTTTTAATACGTTCATTTTAAGATTAAAATACAAATAATAAAAGATGAACAATAACATATTAATAAAAATAAAAGGTGGACAAAAATTCTGGAGAAACTCAGCGGGTAAGGCAGCATCTATGGAGCAAAGGAAATAGGCGATGTTTCGGACCCGGTCTGAAAACTTCGCCTATTTTCTTCGCTCCATAGATGCTGCCTCTCCTGCTGAGTTTCTACAGCATTTTTCTCTACCTTCGATTTTCCAGCATCTGCAGTTCCTTCTTAAATAAAAATAAAAGGATTTGTTCTACAAAATTTGGCTGCACATAATGGCCTAGAAGGCCACAGGTTCCCCACCTCTGGTTTAGTTTATTATTGTCGCGTGTACCGGGTACAGTGAAAACCTTTTTGTTGCGTCCTATCCAGTCAGCGACAAGACTATACGAATGGTGAAGGGCCTGGGTAGAGTGGATGTGGAGAGGATGATTCCACTAGGAAGAGAGTCCAGGACCAGAGGGCACAGCCTCAGAGTAAAAGGATGTACAGTATCTTTGGAAAGGAATTGAGGAAGTTCTTTAGTCAGAGGATGGTGAATCTGTGGAATCCATTGCCACAGACAGCTGTGGAGGCCAAGTCACGGGATATTTTTATGGTGGAGATCGACAGATTTTTGATTAGTAAGGGTGTCAGGAGTTATGAGGAGAAGGCAGGAGAATGGGGTTGAGAGGGAATGGCAGATCAGCCATGATTGAATGGCGGAGAAGACTTGATGGGCCGAATGACCCAATTCTGCCACTAGAACTTATGGACTTCTACATGATTACAATTGAGCCATCCACAGTGCACAGATACAGGATAAAAGGAATTACGTGTAGTGCAAGATAAAGTCCAGCGAAGTCTGAGGGTCTCCAATGAGGTAGATGGTAAGGTTAGGACCGGTCTAGTGGTGATATGATGGTTCTGTTTCTGCTCATGGAAGGATCGTTCAGAAGTCTGAAAACAGCGGGAAAGAAACTGTTCCCGAGTCTGGTGGTGCGCGCTTTCAAGTTTGTGTATCTTCTGCCGGACGGGAGTGAGAGGGGAGGAGGAGGAATATGCGGGGGTGGGAAAAGTTCCTAGATTATGTTGGCTGCTTTCCCAAGGAAGCAGGGGTGATGGCAAAAAGATGTTTTTGTAACATTTTATTACAGATCTGGCCTGAAACCAAATGAGTTACCAGAACCAGAAAGGTGGGCAAGTTTTTGCTTGAAACACACACAGTGCATACAGTGAATTGACGTCATTCTGTCTGTGTTGCTCATTACCTGTTTAGCATGTTGACCGATTTCAACTGCAAGATCACCCCCTGAGTTTCCGATACCAATGACCACCACTCTTTTCCCTTCAAATATCAGCGGCTGTTTATAATCCTTGCTGTGCATATATTGACCCTTGAATTTCTCTATACCTGGGGATATAGACAAGAGACAAATGGAGAAGCATTTTGCTTGGCGAGTATACAACCCCAATGACAGCAAATAAACTTAACATAAACTTCTGCAGTTGTACGGGGCTCTGGTGGGACATCATCTGGAGTATTGTGTACAGTTTTGGTCTCCTAATTTGAGGAAGGACATCCATGTGATTGAGGCAGTGCAGTGTAGGTTCACGAGAGTGATCCCTGGGATGGCGGGTCTGTCATATGAGGAAAGATTGAAAAGACTGGGGGGGGGGGGGGGGGGGATCTTATAGAAACATATATAATTATAAAAGGACTGGACAAGCTAGATGCAGGAAAAATGTTCCCAATGTTGGGCGAGTCCAGAACCAGGGGCCACAATCTTAGAATAAAGGGGAGGCCATTTAAGTCTGAGGTGAGAAAAAACTTTTTCACCCAGGGAGTTGTGAATTTGTGGAATTTCCTGCCACAGAGGGCAGTGGAGGCCAAATCACTGGATGGATTTAAGAGAGTTAGATAGAGCTCTAGGGGCTAGTGGAATCAAGGAATATGGGGAGAAGGCAGGCACAGGTTATTGATTGGGGACGATCAGCCATGATCACAATGAATGGCGGTGTTGGCTCGAAGGGCTGAGTGGCCTCCTCCTGAACCTATTTTCTATGTTCAATGGTGTCCGTCTGTACCGTCATGTGTACAGAGATACAGTAAGAAGCTCGTTCTGCATGCTGTCCAGTTAAATCATACTGTACATGAGTACAATAGATCCTCTTCTGGAACAGTACGCAGAGAGTCGCCATGTTCTGCTGCCATCTTGCAACGCCCAAGTCCGTAAAACATCCGCCTGGTGTCCTGGCGGCACTGGGTTGGTGGAGATGGGTTTGGCCTGGCCCAGCCCTGTGCCGTCGGCTCGGCACCACTCTGTGCTGCTGCCCTCGACCACATAGCTTAAGCTTTATTATTGTGACCTGTACTGAGATACAGTGAACAGCTTTGTTTTGGATGCTATCCATAATACATTCATGACAAACTCAAGTACAACAGGTAGAACAAAGGGGAAGATGCAGGGCGCAGAATGTAGTTCTCAGCATTGTAGCGCATCTGCTCCATAGACAAAGTTCAATGTCCACAATGGGGTAGAGGTGAATCGGACAGTACCACACCAGCTATGGGATGTTCAGAAGCCTGATAACCAAAACCAATGCCCGCATTGAGGTAATGAAAGGACCGTTGTGAAGCCTGATAACAGAGGCAAAGAACCTGTCCCTGAATTTGGTGGTGTGCATTTTAAAACTTTTCTACCTTCTGCCTTATGGGAGCAAGAAGAAGAAAGAATGACCAGGGTAGGACAAGTCTTTGATTATGATGGCGGTTTTTTCGAGGCAACATGAAGTGTAGATGGAGTCAATGGTGAGGAGTCTGGTCTGTGAGATGGACTGGGCTACATCTACAACTTCTGTGCATGAAGCAGTTAGATAGGCACATAGATACGTGGGGAATGGAGGGACGTGGATCACATGCAGGCAGAGGAGATTAGTTTAACTTTGCATCATGTTCGGCTCAAACATTGCGAGCCAAAGGGCCTGTTTCTGCGTTGTACTTTCCAGTCAGAAGAAGGGTCACGACACGAAACGTCACCTCTTCCTTTTCTGAAGCGATGCCCCTCGGAGACAGCGGCCAATTGGCCGCCGAGTGACCAGCGCACTATGTGATTGGACGCAACCCGCTTAGAGACAACGGTTGGTTGGCCTTTTTTCCTCATTTTAAAATCGTACTGTTCCGATTTTTCACACTTTAACTTAAAAATCGGAACAAATACGATAAAATTGGACTAGTTGGCAGGTACGTGTCTGTCCCGCTGAGTTACTCCATGTTCTAACGGTTTGGTCATTATAACATTGTTGTTTGAGTGACATTGTTTATCACAGATTAGCAGCTGTACAGCTGCAACAAATGAGAAAAAAAGACTGGGTTTCAGAGGCTTCTTTTCTAAAGCATTGTACAACTGTAAATACTTCTTATTCGTGGCTTGCTACTTGCCTTGCACAGAACTACACAATGCATAGAAAAAAATCTGCTTTCAGTATTTGGACATGCTGTTTACAGTTTAGTTTATTGTCACGTGCACCGAGCTACAGTGAAAAGCTTTTGTCACATGTTATCCAGTCAGCGGAAAGACAATACATGATTACAATCGAGCCGTCCACAATGTGCAGATACATGATAAAGGGAATAACCTTTAGTGCAAGGTAAGATCCAGTAAAGTCTGATCTAAGATGGTTCAAGGGTCGCCAATGCGGTAGACGGGAGGTCGGGACCGCTCTCTAGTTGGTGATAGGGTGGTTCAGTTGCCTGATAACAGGTGGGAAGAAACTGTCCCTGAATCTGGAGGTGTGCGTTTTCACACTTCTGTACCTTTTGCCTGATGGGAGAGGGGAGAAGAGAGAGTGACCAGGGTGAGACTGGTCCTCGATTATGCTGGTGGCCTTGCCGAGGCAGCGTGAAGTGTAGACAAGGTCAATGGAAGGGAATGCCGACAGCTTGTGCTTTATCTGCTGACTGTCACCATGTTACTCACCAGGAAATGAATCCAGAGGCAAGTGAGGATTGGTGTGATGACCAGTACAGACTAAAACAGCATCGAAGGTCATTGTTTCCATGTTTCCCTCCACATCCTTTGTCACAACGTCCCACTGCCCGGAGGAAGGGAAATCCACCCGCTTTGTAACACTGCAGACACTGGTCTAGAGAGGCCGAGGGGGAAAACGGTTAGACAGTCAATGTCAAACCCATTCAACGTAGAATTTTCACAAATGGGGTGAAGATGCAGACAGGTGGAGATTTTTTATATACTTTAGAGTTAAATAATATTACTTCCTTTTTCCAGTTTTTCTACATTAGTTTGATGACCCATTGTTACCCAAATAAGTGCATTGATTTGCAGAAACAAGGAACTGCAGATTCGCACACACAAGTGTTGGAGTAACTCAGCAGATCAGTGTCTTTAAAAAAAAAAAACATTTTCACTATTTTTGTTTGGTTTTCTTTCGTGTTTCAAGCTGCCAGGGGTGGTGTTCCGAAGAAGTGTCCCACCTCGAAATGTCGTCTGAAGATGGGCGCCAACTTGAAATGTCACCTATCCATGTTCTCCAGAGATTCCACTTGACCCGCTGAGTTACACCAGCACATTGTGTCATATTTCTAAGATCTAAAGCCTCACCTGAAATCGTATATACTTCATCAGGTCGAAATTCGCGGCATAAAGACGGAAATAGTCCATAATCTTGGAGTTGTGCATGTAATTTGGATATTCTTCTGGAATGGGAAAATCACTATAGCACATCATCTCTTTGGATGTATTGATAACCAATGATTTATAGATGCTGGGCCTTCCATCAGTTATTTTCTCCTGGGTAAAATAAGTAGAATTACTTTATTAGCAATCTAATGCTAAATTTCCACAGAGCTCCTCACCAACTCTCAAAACACTCCTCCAAAGTGTCCACAGCTTGATGTATCTCAGTAAAGTCACCAACAAGTTGCTTCCTTTCAAGACTGTAATGTTGTGCAGAAGCTCCTTATGATTCTATCACAAGTAAAGGGAGTACAGAGAAGGTTCACCAGACTGATTCCTGGGATGTCAGGACTTTCATATGAAGAAAGACTGGATAGACTCGGCTTGTACTCGCTGGAATTTAGTAGATTGAGGGGGGATCTTATAGAAACTTACAAAATTCTTAAGGGGTTGGACAGGCTAGATGCAGGAAGATTGTTCCCGTTGTTGGGGAAGTCCAGGACAAGGGGTCACAGTTTAAGGATAAAGGGGAAATCCTTTAGGACCGAGATGAGAAAAAAAAAAATTCACACAGAGAGTGGTGAATCTCTGGAACTCTCTGCCACAGATGGTAGTTGAGGCCAGTTCATTAGCTATATTTAAGAGGGAGTTAGACGTGGCCCTTGTGGCTAAAGGGATCAGGGGGTATGGCGAGAAGGCAGGTACAGGGTACCGAGTTGGATGATCAGCCATGCAGGCTCAAAGGGCCAAATGGCCTACTCCTGCACCTATTTTCTATGTTAAAGGACAACCAATGCTCCAATTCATTGGATCCACAATGACCAGATTATTTGAGGTCTTACTTGTAGTAATACACAGTGGCAAAACCCAAGGTTTAGTTTAGTTTAGAGATACAGCGTGGAAACAGGCCCTTCAGCCCACCGATCTGTGCCGACCAGCAATCCCCGTACATTAACACTACCCTACACACAAGGGACAATTTTACATTTACATCAAGCCAATTAACCTACAAAATTGTACATCTTTGGAGTGTGGGACGAATCCGAAGATCTCAGAGAAAACCCACGCAGGTCACAGGGAGCACGTACAAACTCCCTACACCCGTACTCAGGATCGAACGCGGGTTTCTGACGCTTCAGACAGTCTGAAGAAGGGTCTCAACCTGAAACGTCACCCATTCCTTCTCTCCAGAGATGCTGCCTGTCCCGCTGAGTTACTCCAGTTTTTTGCGTCTATCTTTAGCTTAGTTTATTGTCACGCATACCGAGGTACAGTGCAAAGCTTCTATTGCATGCTACACAGTCAGCGGAAAGACTTTACATGATCACAATTGAGCCATCCACTGTGTACAGATACATGATGAAGGGAATAATGTTCAGTGCAAAATAAAGTCGGTTAAAGTTTGATTACAGGTCTTCAATGAGGTAGATGGTAGCTCAGGACCATTCTCTAGTTGTCGGTAGAATGGTTCAGTTGCCTGATAACAGCCGAGCAGAAACTGTCCCTGAATCTGGAGGTGTGCGCTTTCACACTTCTGCACGCCTTGCCTGATGGGAGCGGGGAGAAGAGAGAGTGGCCAGGTTGAGACTGTGCCTTGATTATGCTGGTGGCCTTGCCGAGGCAGCGTGAGGAGTAAATGGAGTCAATGGAAGGGAGGTTGATGGTCTGGGCTGTGTCTGCAACTCTCTGCAGTTTCTTGCAGTCTTGGATGGAGCTGTTCCCAAACCATGCCGTGATGCATTCCGGCAAAATGCTCTCGACGGCACATCGGTAGAAGTTGGTGAGGGTTGTTGGGGACATGCCGAACCTCCCAAGGCGAGGGCTGGGATTGGACCACGGAACAGAACTCCATAAAACATCAGAACGTACCTGAAAGTTCCACAGCCCTCCAATGTCATCGTTCCGTTCAAAACATACAGGCTCCAAATCTTCATCCAAACAGCATTTGATACATGGTAGCCCGCTGGCTCCAGCACCTATGATAGCGACTCGCTTGGGCATTTTCACCTGTCAAAGGAAAGAGTCAGCAATCAACTTAATTTTGCAATATGACAACGTACTGGGCAACCACATTTACTATATTCTTCATATAGCCGTTCAACTCCAAAGACCAACAGGTTTGTAGGTTATTGGCTTTAGTAAGTTGTAAAATTATCCCTAGTGCGTAGGATAGTGCTGGTGTACTACCTGGTCGGCATGGACTCGGTGGGCCGAAGTGCCTGATTCAGTACTGAATCTCTAAAGTCCAAAGTCTACATTTTCACAGCTCCTTGCATACTCCCACCACCTTTGTGTGAAATTCCGGGCAGGGTCCCATTTGCCTGCATTTGGCCCAAAAACCCTCTAAACCCTTCCTGTTCGTAAATGTCAGGGTCCAGTCAGGTCTAGATTGAGTCAACAGAGATGGGGTTAGCTCCAGACCCAAGTGGGGAGGGATCATGATTTTTTGTGACCCTATTTAGACAGTGTGGAGACTGCAGTCCCTGGTTAAGCCCCGTCTCCTTGACTCAGTCCCCTGCTCCCACTGTGAGCGCGGCCGTTGTCACCGACTGGGAAGTCAGTCGGATCTCCAGCCAGAAGCTCCCACGGTCCAGAGTGGGGTCTCAACAGTGGTCATGGTCATTTCAAAGATCGACCTCCTCCCAACCAAACACTTCTTTCGCGTGCAAAAGGAAAAGAAAACAGAATTCCTTTAAAAAAAAAATACAAATGCATTTAATCTGCAGTGGGGAATCCGCCTTAAAACTACTTACACCCACTCCTTACCGGTTGTATCTTCTGCTTGCAGGCGAGACGCTCGCCCCCTGGAACCGTCGCTGCACCGGGTTCTTGCACCGCGCCGCTGAACGGTCGAGCTGCCGTCTTGGAGCGCCGGCCACCTGGGTTCGATCCCGACCTTCTCCCTTGTAGCTCCGGGGATAAAATGGGATCCGTGTTCGTGCTCTACGCAGCATTCACTCGGCCATCTCTTTCTCATTGGCCTTTCCCCAAACCCCCCTCTCCACACAAACCCAATTGTTCTTTACTTTCAGTTCAACTGAAGTGACCCAGGAAGTGATTTTCGGAATCTCAAATAGCCTCTCCTTATAGGAGAGCGATTATCTTACATACCAATCTCATTTAAAGCTCACTCTGGAACCCCCTCGCTAGAGGTTAATTCCCAAACCTGTACATTCACAAACTTGTACAAACTTGTACACAGAATTTGAACCATTTTATAACTTTTTCTCCCCCTAGGGAAAGGGATTCTAAACCCAGAGAATTTATGTTTAAAGGTTAAAACAAAGAACTGCAGATGCTGGTTTACAAAAATGGACCCAAAGTGCTGGAGAAACTGTGTTGGGTCGGGACAGTGACACAGCAGTAGAGTTGCTGCCTTACAGTGCCGGAGACCCGGGTTCAATCCTGACTACGGGTGCTGTCTGTACGGAGTTTGTACGTTCTCCCTATGTCAGCGTGGGTTTTCTCCGGGTGCTCCGGTTTCCTCCCACAATCCAGAGAAGTACAGGTTTATAGGTTAATGGGCTTCTGTAAATTGTCCCTTGTGTATTGGTGATCGGTGCGGACTCAGTGGGTCAAAGGGTCTGTTTCCAGAGCACTGGAGTAACCCAGTGGGTCAGGCAGCATCTCTGGAGAACATAGATATGTGACATTTCACAGAGTGCTGGAGTAACTCAGCGGGTCAGGCAGCATCTCTGGAGAACATAGATAGGTGACATTTCACAGAGTGCTGGAGTAACTCAGTGGGTCAGGCAGAATCTCTGGAGAACATGGATAGGTGACATTTCACAGAGTGCTGGAGTAACTCAGCGGGTCAGGCAGCATCTCTGGTGAACATGGATAGGTGACGTCTAAGGGGTTGTGTTCAGAAGAAGGTTCCTAACCTGAAAGGTCACCTATCCGTGTTTTCTAGGGATGCTGCCAGACCCGCTGAGTTACTCCAGCATTTTATTACCTTTTTTGGGCATAAGTTTAAGGTTTACCACAACTAGAGAGCAGTCGTGAACTACAATGCACGGTGGCTTAACGGTAGAGTTGCTGCCTTACAGGGCCAGAGACCCGGGTTCAATCCTGACTATGGGTGCTTGTCTGTACGGAGGTTGTACGCTCTTCCCGTGACCACGTGGGGTTTTCTCTGAGTTCTTCGGTTTTCTCCCACACTCCAAAGACGTAGGTTTGGCTTGGTATAAATGTAAATTGTCCCTAGTGTGTGTGGGAAAATATTAATGCGCTGGTCGGTGCGGACACGGTGGGCCGAAGGGCCATTTTCCTTCTGCTGCATCGCTAAACAAAACTAAACTAAACTCATTTGGAATCTTAGGACTATCTTTGATGGGACCTTAGCGGCTTTATCGTGCACTAAACATTATTCCCTTATCATGTATCTGTATACTGTGAATGGCTCCATTTTAAACATGTCATGTTTTTCCACTGACTGGATAGCACGCAACAAAAGCTTTTACCTTGGTCACGTGACAATAAACAAAACTAAACCACAGATTTAATAGGGACCACAAGGGTAACATTAACACTCACACAGTAGTCCCTTTCTGGAAACAGCTGCCAGAGGAAGCTATAGATGTGGATACAGTTACAACTTTTAAAATGTTTTTAGACAGACGTGTGGATCAAGGTAGACACAAGGAACCACGGTCGCTCATGTACAAAAGAAGGCGTAAAGTGCCGGAATAACGCAGCGGGCCAGCCAGCATCTCTGGAGCATCTAATGGATAAGAAGGGTTCATAAGTTCAAAATGAAAGGAGCAGAATTAGGCCATTCGGCCCATCAAGTCTACTCCGCCATTCAATCCTGGCTGATCTATCTCTCCCACTTAACCGCATTCTCCTGCCTACTCCCCATAACCTCTGAAACGTCCTAATCAAGAATCTACCTATCACTGCCTTAAAACTATCCATTGATGGCCTCCACGGCCTTTTGTGGCAATGAATTCCACAGATTCACCACCCTCTGACTAAATAAATTCCTCCTCATCACTTTCCTAAAGGTATGTCCTTTAATTCTGAGGCTATGACCTCTAGTCCTAGACTATCCCACCAGTGGAAACATCCTCTCCACATCCACTCTATCCATTACAGCACACTAAGGACAATTTACAGAATCCAATTAACCTACAGTTGTGGAAATGGACATTTTTGATTGAAAGATACAGCATGGAAACAGGCCCTTCGGCCCACTAATTCCACGCTAACCATCGAACACCCGTTCACACTATCTCTATGTTATCCAACTTTCTCATCCACTCCTTACACACTCTTTTGGGACAATTTACACCAGCCTTTCCACCTGGGTTTGATCCTGACCTTGGGTGCTGTCTATGTGGAGTTTGCACTTTCTCCCTGTGACCATGTGGGTTTCTTCTGGGTGCTCCAGCTTTGTCTCATATCCCAAAGAGGTGCGGGTTTTTAGGTTAACTGGCCCTCTGTAAATTATTCCTAGTGTGTAGGGAGTGGATGAGAAAGTGGGATAACATGGAACAAGTGTGAACGGGTGATCAATGGTCGGCGTGGATTGGTGGGCCAAAAGGCCTGTTTCCATGCTGCATCTCAAAAAATATCAAAATGCTCCCATCGCACTACATTACATAAAATAATTTGCAAGTTTAGAAACTTTGTAGAGACATGACATAAGAAACATGGATAGCATGTTGGCTGGATGGCAGCCAGCAAAGAGTGGCAATAAAGGGCTTTTTACGGTTGGCCTCTGGTGACTTGCGGAGTTCCGCAGGGGTCGGTGCAGGGGCCCGATATGCTTCACGTCGTATATTAATAATTTGGATGAGGGAATTGAAAGCTTGGTGGCCAAGTTTACGAATGATACAAAAATAGGTGGAAGAGCAGGTAGGGTGGAGAAAGCAGGGACTATGCAGAAGGACGGACAGGTTGGGAGAGTGGGCTGAGAAGTGGCAGATTGAATACTGCTTTCTGGTTGTGGTAGGATGGTTCCTTTGCGTGATAACAGCTGGGAAAAACTGTCCCTGAATCTGGAGGTGTGCGTTTTCACACTTCTATAATGTTTGCCTGATGGGAGAGGGGAGAAGAGGGAGTGGCCAGGGTGCGACGAGTCCTTGATTATGTTGCTGGCCTTGCTGAGGCAGCGTGAGGTGTAAATGGAGTCAATAGAAGGGAGGTTGGTTTGTGTGATGGTCTGGGCTGCGTCTACAATTTGCTGCAATTTCTTGCGGTCTTGGATGGAGCTGTTCGCAAACCATGCTGTGATGCATCCTGATAAAATGCTTTCTATGGTGCATCTGTAGAAGTTGGTGAGAGTTGTGGGGGACATGCCAAACATCCTAAGCCATCTAAGGAAGCAGAGGCGTTGGTGAGCTTTCTTGGTCGTTGTTTCAATCTGGGTGGTCCAGGAGAAGTTGTTGGTGATATTGACTTCTAGAAATTTGAAGTTTTTAACCATCTCTACTTTGGCACCTTCAATGCAAACTGGGGTATGTGCACCTGTCGAAGAAAAAAATAAAACCCTTTCTTACTTAATTTTGATCGGAATTAATCAAGGTAACGAAAGGGTGTGCGGATGTGGCGATTGGCGTCTTTCGTTGACCAGGTGCAGAAGAGAATCGTGAGAATCAGCAAAATAAGAATCAGACACATTACCTCTCGTCTGGGAATGTGTAGAATGGTGAATGGTGAATGGTGAGTATAACAAAACAAAATTAAGACAGCGATAAGGAAGCCTGTTTCTCAGTGGAAAGTTACAGGGTGCTGTATTACAATAGTAGATGGAATGTCAGGCTGGGTAGACCACTTGCGCCCCCTACCGCTAGTAGTGTAGGAACTTTGCAGTAAATGATTGGCTCGGAGAGGGGGCTGCTTGATAGGTGAGATAGAATAATGTCAGGATACCCTTGTATTATGTTTGACTTGTATTAACCATCTGTTGTTGAATAAGATTAACATAAATAAAAAATATATTATGACTAATTAAATAATTAATACCCGTGTAGTAGAAGGTAGTTATAGGAAAATCTACAGCCAAGGACGAAGTATAGTTGTATCTCACAAAAAATAAAAGTTGCTTACTGCACAGTATAACTGTTGGCTAATTCTGCTGTGAACTGATGAGCTGTTAACTGCCGCCCTCCATCTCTACATGGTATCATGCAATAGAGCCTCTTGAAGCAAACATCAAAGTCTCCGCTTTTCCTTTTCCTTTAATTTCCCTCTAAGTTAATTTCTTCCACAGTACCTTTGCTTCCTGAAGTTCATCACTATCTCCTTTGTCTTGTTGACATTGAGAGAAAGGTTGTTGTCTGGACACCAGGACACGAGGTTCTCAATCTCCTTCCTGTACTCCGTCTCATCATTATTTGATATCCGGCCCACAATGGTGGTGTCGTCTGCAAATTAGAAAATTGAATTAGACTTGTGCATGGCTGCAGAGTCGTGGGTGTACAAGGTGTAAAAATGGGGGCTGAGAACACACCCTTGCGGAGCACCAGTGTTGAGGATTATCGTAGAGGATGATTTGTCCCCTATCCTCACTGATTGGCGTCTGTTGGTCAGAGGGTTGCCAACTGTCCCGTATTAGACGTGACATCCTGTATATTGGGCTAAATTGGATTGTCCCATATAGGATATCCCTTGTCCCGTATTTGACGGCTACTACACTGGTCGAGGGGACTGTCAGGTCGGAGCGCCGTGTCCAGCCCCGCCTCACCGGTCCCAATGTAGTGCAGCCCATGGAGTGCAGCAACAGCGCCTCGCCCGTGACCCGTCGGTCGGCAGCCCGGCCAGCTGTTCGACTGTCGGACCTTTGCTTACCTCCGACACCACCACGCCTCCTTCTCATGGCCGATCATCGGTTCATGGGTTGGATGGGGTGCCAGGCTTTGCGCACGATGTCCCGTGGGCTAAAACTCCTCAGCTGACCCGCCGGCTGGGCTTTGTGTGCAGTCCAGCACCCGGGCCAACTCATCATTCACCCAGCCACGGCCAAGTCAGTCAACGGATTGCCGTCGGAACTTTGTCCCATATTTTGACCTTTTGTCTATTATTTGGGAGTGAGAAAGTTGGTGACCCTAATTGGTCAGGGTCGAGGATCCAGTTGGAGAGATGAGTGCTGATACCAAGTCCCGTGAGTTTGGTGATGAGCATGGATGGTATAATGATGTTAAAGGCAGAGCTGTAGTCTATGAATAGGAGTCTGACGAAGGTGACTCTTTTATCTCGGTGTTCCGGGGGTGGACGATGGCAATGTCCGTGGACCTGTCGTGGTGGTAGGTGAACTGCAGTGGTCAAGGCCGCTGGGTAGACTGGATTGAATGCATTCCATAACTAGCCTCTCAAAAGATTTCATGACGGTGGAAGTCAAGGCCATTGGAGGATAGTCATTTAGGCATGAGGCCCTGCTTTTCTTCGGCACTGGGATGATGGTGGTCTTCTTGAAGCAGGTGGGTACCTCAGAACAGAGAAGGGAGAGCTTAAAGATAGACACAAAAAGCTGGAGTAACTCAGCGGGCCAGGCAGCTTCTCTGGAGAGAAGAAATAGGTGACAGTTCGAGTCGAGACCCTTCTTCAGACTGGTTAGGGATAAGGGAAATGAGAGATATAGACGATGATGTTGAGAGATGAAGAACAATGAATGAAAGATATGCAAAAAAATTACGATGATAAAGGAAAAAAGCCATTGTTAGCTGTATGTAGGGTGAAAATGAGAAGCGAGTGCAACTTGCGTGGGGGAGGGATAGAGAGATAGGGAATGCCGGGGCTACCTGAAGTTAGAGAAATCAATATTTCTTTATTGAACCCTGCCCAAGCGAAATATGAGATGCTGTTCCTCCGATTTGCGTTTAGTCTCACTCTGACCATGTCTACTGTATCCGTTGTTCAAGATGTGGACTCTTATACATCGGCGAGACCAAACGCAGACTGGGTGATCGTTTCGCTGAACACCTTCACTCAGCCCGCCTGAACCAACCTGATCTCCCGGTTACCGAACACTTTAATTCTTCTTCCCATTCGCACACAGACCTTTCTGTCCTAGGTCTCCTCCATTGTCAGAGTGAGGCTATAAGCAAATTGGAGGAACAGCATCTCATACAGTATTTTGCTTGGGCAGCTTACAACCCAGTGGTATGAATATTGATTTTTCTCACTTCAGGTAGCCCCGGCATTCCCTTTCTCTCTATCCCTCCCCCACCCAAGTTGCACTCGCTTCTCATATTAACCCAACAAACAGCTAACAATGGCCTGTTTCCTTTATCATCGTAACTTTTTGGCATATCTTTCATTCATTGTTCTTTATCTCTCCACATCACCATCTATATCTCTCGTTTCCCTTATCCCTAACCAGCCTGAAGAAGGTTCTTGACCTGAAATGTCACCCATTCCTTCGCTCCAGAGATGCTGCCTGTCCCGCTGAATTTACTCCAGCTTTTTGTGTCTATCTTCGGTCTAAACCAGCATCTGCAGTTCCTTCTTAAGCAGGGAGAGATTAAAGATGTCCGCGAATACTCCTGCTAGCTGGTCCTAAGCACACGGCCAGGAACTCCGTCTGGGCCAATTACTTTTCGTGGGTTTACCCTCAGTAAGGGCGATCTGACCTCTGCTACATCACCACGTGGAGAGGCACACTGGAGTCTGAAGGGCCGGCTGTCACCACTCTGTTGGACTTCTGCTCGAAGCGAGCATGGAAAGCATTCAGTCAATCGGGTAGGGTGACACTGTCACCAATGGTGTTGCTTGATCCGTGCTTTGCAGCCAGTTATCTTATTCAGACCTTGCCACATTCTCCGTGTGTCCGAGTGATTATCATGGGACTCACGTTTGTCCCGATATTGTCTCTTGGCATCCTGAATGGCTTTGCATGGCTTGATGGCATTGCCACAGACAGCTGTGGAGGGCAAGTCATTAGATATTTTTATGGTGGAGGTTGATAGATTCTTGACTAGTACGGGTGTCAGGAGCTATGGGGCAAAGGCAGGAGAATGGGGTTAGGAAGGAGAGATAGATCAGCCATTGGTTGAATGGCGCAGTAGGCTTGATGAGCCAAATGGCCTAATTCTACTCCTGTAACTTATGAACTAATGAAAATACTTCTGATCAGACAGAATCTGATTGCAGCCACTCGCGCTCTGTGGTCAGAACATGCGTTTAATTATCTAGTTCTTACAGTGCATTGAGAAAGTATTCAGACCCCTTCACTTTTTCCACATTTTGTTACATTACAGCCTTATTCTAAATTTGATTACATTCATTTTTTTTATCATCAATCTACGCACAATACCTCATAATATAAAAGCAAAAACAGGTGTTTGGTAATTTTTGCAAAATAATTAAAAATAAATAACTGAAATATCACATTTACGTAAGTATTCAGACCCTTTGCTATGACTCTCAAAATTGAGCTTCGGTGCATCCTGTTTCCATTGATTATCTTTCTACAACTTCTACAACTTGATTGGAGTCAACAAGTGGTAAATTAAATTGATTGTACATGATTTGGAAAGGCACACATCTGTCTACAGTTGACAGTGCATGTCAGAGCAAAAAACAAGCCATGAAGACAAAGGAATTGACTGTAGACCTCCGATACAGGATTGTGTTGAGACACAGATCTGGGGAAGGGTATAAAACATTTTTTGCAGCAGCGCAGGTCCCGAAGAGCACAGTGGCCTCCGTCATTCTTAAATAGAACTTTGAAACCACCAGGACTCTTCATAGAGCTGGGCGCCCGGCCAAACTGAGCAATCGGGGGAGAAGGGCCTTGGTCAGGGAGGTGACCAAGAACCCAATGGTCACTCTGACAGAGCTCCAGAGTTCCTCTGTGGAGATGGGGGAAACTTCCAGAAAGACAACTATATCTGCAGCACTCCACCAATCAGGCCTTTATTGTAGAGTGGCCAGGCAGAAGCCACTCCTCAGTTAAAGGCACATGACAGCCCGCTTGGAGTTTGCCAAAAGGTACGTAAACAAGATTCCCTGGCCTGATGAAACCAAGATTGAACTCTGGCCTGAATGCCAAGCGTCACGTCTGGAGGAAACCAGGCACCACTCATCACCTGGCCAATACCATACCTACGGTGAAGCATGCTGTGGGAATGTTTTTCAGCGGCACGAACTGCGAGACTAGTCAGGATCGAGGGAAAGATGAACGGAGCAAAGTACAGAGAGATCCTTGATGAAAACCTGCTCCAGAGCGTTCAGGACCTCAGGCTGGGGCAGAGGTTCACCTTCCAACAAGACAACGACCCTATGCACACAGCCAAGACAACGCAAGAGTGGCTTTGTGACAAGTCTGTGAATGTCCGTAAGGGGCCCAGCCAGAGCCCGGACTTGAACCCGATCGAATATCTCTGGAGGGACCTGAAAATTGCTGTGCATCAACACTCCCCATCCAACCTGACAGAGCTTGAGAGGATCTGCAGAGAAGAATGGGAGAAATTACCCAAATACAGGTGTGCCAAACTTGTAGCGTCATACCCAAGAAGACTTGAGGTTGTAATCATTGCCAAAGGTGCCTCAATAAAGTACTGAGTAAAAGGTCTGAATACTTATGTAAATGTGATATTTCAGTTATTTACTTTTAATTATTTTGCAAAAATTTCTAAACACCTGTTTTCACTTTTTTTATCGTGGGCTACTGTGTGTAGATAGCTGATAAAAAAAAAAAATCCATTTTAGAATAAGGCTGTAACGTAACAAAATTTAGAAAAAGTGAAGGGGTCTGAATACTTTCTGAATGCACTGTAGTTATCCCACTTTCACATCCACTCCCTACACAGTCAAGGCAATTTACAGAAGCCAATTAACCCACAAACCCGCACGTCTTTGGAATTAGTGCGGGTGTCAGGGGTTATGGTGAGAAGGCAGGAGAATGGGGTTAGGAGGGAGAGATAGACCCGCCATGATTGAATGGTGAAGTAGACTCGATGGGCCAAATGACCTAATTCTACTCCTATTCCTGATGACCTTATGATGTGTGAGGAAGCTGGAGCACCCGGAGAAAATCCACGTGGTCACAGGTAAGAAGGTACAAACTCCATACAGACAGAATGGAACCCGGGTCTCTGGCACTGTGGGGCAGCAACTCTACCGCTCAGGTTTTGCCCTGTATAACCTTATCAAAGTTACCAACCAAGTGTTTGGGTCTGAAGTGGGGTCACCCATTCCTTCCCTCCAGCGATGCTGCCTGTCTCGCTGGGTTACTCCAGCAATTTGTGTCCACTTTCAGGATATCAGTGCAAATCCAGCAAATTGGCGATATCATGGAACTGTTTCGTTTAGTTTGACATTTGAGACATCTTGACATAAGGAAGCCTTTAATGGCATTCAAAGCCATAATGAATGAACAAGTTGCTCCCTAACAATACCAATTAAACATTTAAAATATAGAAACAAAGAAGTCTGATGAAGGATCTCGACTCGAAACGTCGCCATTTCTGTTTCCTGGTCTCTGGTGTTGTAAGGCAGTTGTTCTACCGCTGCGCCACTGTGTCGCCTTGTTCTTTACGAACGTTTGTCCATGCTACTTTGCTTGCTTAATAACACTGAGTACGAGCACTGAGTACGAGCTGCTTTTAATCTCATTGTACATGTATAGTGACAATAAATGGCATATCTCATATCTATATCATCTCAGCTGTTGTAGACCAAAGTCTCCTTGTATTGATACCTGATAACACAGCGTTGGAAAGAGCACGGTTTCATAGAACATCGAAAAAAACAGCACACGACCAGGCTCTTGGGCCCACAATGCTTGTGCCGAATATGGTGCAATGTTAAACTAGTCTCCTGTGCCTGCACGTGATCCATATCTCTCCACTCCACATCCAACTAGCTGTCGAAAACACATTTTTCTATAAGAAATGTTTCCAATACATTAGCAGCAATTCAGATTCAGTTCTTGTTAAGGACTAAAATATTAAACGTAAAATAAAGTGATTGGATGAACTCGGCATCAGTGTTGGAGGTTTCTGGCCAGGCGATGTTTCATGTTGGGACCCTTCTTCAGGTTCTTGTCTGAAAAAGGATCCTAACACGTTAGACGTATACTTGATAAACATGCAGGGAATGAAGAGGTATGGATTGTGTGCGGGCACTGTGGGTTAGATTCATTGGTCATCATGGTCAGCACATGGGTGGTGGGCTAAAGGTTTAGTTCCTGTGCTGCATTGTTGTCTGTACCAAGAGCCAAAAGGCTTCCCGATGGTCGCTGCTGTGTAGTGGGACGGGGCAGGAGGCCTTTAAACGGGGTGCTGCGGTCTCGATGCCTCCCGGATTGCCGCGTACAAGCCTGGGTCGGGGCCGCGGCCGTGTGGGTCGGAGTCTGGGTAGGGTAGCGGCTGGCAGAGCCTGCCCGGGTTGGCACCATGGAGGCATGAAGTGGGCGTCTGTGGTGGTGAAGCCTCGCTATGATGGGGACTTGGCGGTGGTGAAGCCTCATGGCGGCCATGTCTTGTGGGTCGACCCGTGGTCGATGGTTGATGGAGGACTGTCTTGGGGGGGAAGGAGAAGAACAATGGAGGACCCGGCGTGAGGGGGACTGTTGATGGAGGGGGGGACAAAAGGTGTGCTTTGTAACTTCAGCGCTGTACGTGGCTTCTACTTGTATACATTGTGTATGCAAGCAAAGAATGTCACTGGGCCTCGTCACATGTGGCAATGAAACCTTACAACATTTCATAAGCAGGTTACAAAACATATAAGCAGAATTCACCATTTTATACTAAAGCCAATTAACATACAAACCAATATGTCTTTGGAGTGTGGGAGGACACCGGAGCACCCGGAGAAAACCCACGTGGTCACGGGGAGAACGTACAAACTCCATACAGACAGCGCCTGTAATCAGGATCGAACCCAGCTATCTGGTGCTGAAAGGCAGCGACTCTACTGCTCGGCCATCGTTCCGCCCCGCGACCCAAAACGTCGTCAGTCCAGTCCATTCCCTCAATAGATGCTGCCTGACCCGCTGAGTTCCGTCAGCACTTTGATTTTTGCTCAAGATGCCGGCATTTGTATTCTCGCATGTCTCCGCAGTACTAAACATTCGCGCTCCTCTAACCGTAGTTCCTAATATTAGCCACTTGGTGGGGCAGTATACCAACTCTTGTCAACCCAGCAGTGAGTCTGGCTGAACTCCAAGCCAACACTGTCCTGTGTTACCGAAGATAGACACAAAAAGCTGGAGTAACTCAGTGCGACCGGCAGCATCTCTGGAGAGAAGGAATGGGTGACATTTCTTCAGACTGAAGAAGGGTCTCGACCCGGAATGTAACCCATTCATTCTCTCCAGAGATACTGCCTGTCCCGCTGAGTTACTCCATCTTTTTGTATCTACTTTGAATAAAAAGTCAAATTTAGACAATAGTGCAAGACAGATTTAGAAAAAAAACAGGTTAATGGTGGTGCAAGAAGAGATCAGCAGTATTCCCTTGTTGGAGGAGGATTAGGGTTGGTTCAGGAACCTTGAGCATAATATTAGGTACCCCATATTCTGGTTGAGCTAAACTGGGAACCTGTAAACCAAGCTGGAAGCCACGTGGGACAAGATGGAGTCAATAGAGTGATACAGTGTGGTAACAGGCCCTTTGGCCCAACTTGCCCACATTGGCCAACAATGTCCCAACTACACTAGTCCCACATGCTTGTGATTTCTCCATATCCCTACAAACTTGTCCTATCCATGTACCTGTCTAACTGTTTCTTAAATGTTAGGATAGTCCCAGCCTCATCGCCCTCCTCTGGCAGCTCGTTCCATATACACCCACCACTCTTTGTGTGAAAAAGTTACCCCTCAGAATCCTATGAAATTATTTCTCCTTCACCTTAAACCTATGTCCTCTGATCCTCGATTCCCTTACTCCTGGCAAGATACTCTGTGCATCTACCCGATCTATTCCTCTCATGATCTTGTACACCTCCATAAGATCACTCCTCATCCTCCTGCGCTCCATGGAATGGAGTCCCAGCCTACTCAACCTCTCCCTGTAGCTCACACCCTCTAGTCCTGGCAACATCTTCGTAAATCTTCTCTGTACCCCAGCTTGACAACATCTTTCCTATAACATGGTGCTCAGACCTGAACACAATATTCTAAATGTGGCCTCACCAAGGTCTTATGCAACTGCAACATGTCCTCCCAACTTCTATACTCAAGATGCCGGTGAAGGCAAGTGCTGAAGATACAGTCGTGGCTGTGGCAGCAAGTCTAGGTCAAAACATGGTTGAAGAGCAGGGAAGTAGCAGGAATCACAGAGGGGGGGGGGGGGAGTGAGAGAAAGACTCACAGAAACCCTCTCACGCAGAGTAGGGGAATCAAACACCAAGACATAATGGTTTAAGGTGTGAGGGATAGGACTTCAGAGGAAACTAACGGGTAGCCTTTTCACACAAGGGTGTGTGGAACGAGCTACCAGAGGAGATAGTTAAAGCAGGTACTATAACAGCATTTAAAAACCACTTGGACGGGTACATGGATGGGAAAGGTTTAGAAGGATATGGACCAAATGCGGGCAAATGGGACAAGCTTAGATGGAGCATCTTGGTTGGCATGGACAAGTTGGGCCAAAGTGCCTGTTTGCTGTAAAGTGCCCGAATGTCCCTATAATCCCGGAGAGAGGAGCAGAAAGTAGGCTAACTTTGAGGAGCTTTCACAGTTGATGGTAAAAGGAAGACACAAGGAACTGCAGCTGCTGGAATCATGGGTCAGAATCAACATGCTCGAGGAGCAGAGCAAGTTTTGAGTCTGATGAAAAGTCCAGCATCTGCAGCTTCTGTCTCCATTTTGGTTTTGTATACACAGTCTTTTAACCAGAGAAGGTCATCCTGTTACAGGAAAGATAGCTGAAGGGCCTGTTTCCGTGTTGTATCTTCCTATCAAAGAACACTCTCTCTGCCGTTCCATCCTCTGAAAGCGCGGACTGGTGTTACAGTACAGACCCCTTGTTCTGCACACAATGTACAAGGTCATGTTCAGTTATGGCCACCCTGCTATAGGAAGCATGTTGTTAAGCTGGAAAGAGTGAAACAAAAATTTATGAAGGTGTTGCCAGGACTCGATGGCCAAAGGTTGGGCAGGCTAGGACTTTGTTCCTTGATATGCAGGAGGCTGAGGGATGATCTTAGAGAAGGTACACAAAAATGTTGGAGAAACTCAGCGGGTGAGGCACATCTATGGAGCGAAGGAAATAGGCGACATTTCGGGTTGAAACCCTTCTTCAGGCTGATGATCTTATAGAGGTGTTTAACATCATGAGGGGAATGGATAGGGTAAATACACAGAGTCTTTTATCCAGGGTGGGGGAATCAATAACCAGAGGTTTAAGGTGAGAAGGGAAAGATTTATAGGAGGAAGGGGGGGGGGGGGGGGGGGGGGGGGGTGGTCTCCCATTTCACACAGAGGGTGGTGGGTATGTTGAACGAGCTGCCCAATGAGGTAGTAGAGACAGATACTATAACAACATTTAAATGATACTTGGACAGGAACATGGATCGGAAATGTTTAAAGGGATGCGGGGCAAACGTGGGTAAGTGTAAACTATGAATAAAGTATGGGAAAATTCTCGTTTAAATTTGACTGCTTTCTGTTTATTTCAACAAATCTCCATTTTTAATTTCGAACCAAACTTGACTAAATCAAACTCTTTCAGTAGCCGGAGGTGTTTGGGCTTTCCGCATCGAGGCGACCTGCTCCAGCATCGGGGGGATGTCAGCTCTCCCGCGCCGGACGATCGAACCGCGCGTCGGGTCTGGTCGAACCGTCCGCGACATTGGAGGTCCCGACATCCACGGCCTCTCCCGAGACTGCGAGCTCCCGATGTAAAGACCGCAGGCCGCGGTGGGAGCGATCCCAGGCAAGGGATCGACCGATATAAGTTCCACGATGGGGCCCAATGGCAGTCCGAGGATGCCTCCAGCTCCAGCGATGGTAGGCCGCAGAGCGACCGGAGAATGCGATCTGAAAATTAATCGCATCTCTGGCAAGGTAAGGAACTGAAAAAAAAAGTTTCCCCCTCCCCCTTCCCCTCACCCTAAACATAAAACAAACAGGAGAACATTTTCACAAATTTTTAACACATATTAAAAATTTGAAAAAGACGAAATAACAAACAGACAGTTGGCGGGGCTGCCAATCGTACGGCGCCCCTGGTGACGTGAAGCTGCTGGTTGCTGCAGGGCCTCCTCCGTCACCTTCGGCCGGCTCAGCCTGTGAACTGACGTCCATTACCTTGCCCGACTGTCTCTCTGTCCCGGCAATCACGCTAACTAAATGTTACACATCTTTCGCCATAATAAGTGGCAATTTTCTGGGAACAGATTTCTTTCACTCGCAGGATTCCAACCGCAAACACGATCAAATACAGCCTTCAGAGCTTTCTTACAACATTTCATTTTCATTCCTATTTTTATGCATTACCTGACCAATTAATTCAATGCTAATTGCTCATGAATTAAAAAAAGGATATGCAGCTCTTAAATTACTAATTATTAGCATCACAGGGAACATTCTGATCACTAAATGAGCACCAGCAGTCGGTAGGCTGCTTCTTGGTGAAAGGTTTGCTGCACAACAGCTGAACCAGACATCAAACTTAGTTCTGTCACAATACTAAGAGTAAAACAGGAATCAAAACACACCAGGTAAGACATAAACATTGCCCCCTCTTGTAGTCCTGGGCCATCCCTCTTAATGGATTTATTCCCAATGTGACTTTGGATGATTGGCCAAGTCCGGTCTTGGAGCTACAATCAAGGCACGTGCAGTATAATGGCGGACCCGGCATGGGGGGGGGGGGGTTGCGCGATGAGGGGGAGAACAAAGGGGAAACCTGGCGCGGGTACTGTGCATATTTTGTGACTTTGTCAGCACCCTTATGTGGCGACTATTTGCATACCGTGTGTACGCAAGCAAAGGATTTCACTGTGACTTGGCCCATGTGTCCAGAAAGTATTCATTCATTCATTCATTCATGCATACATTCATTCATTCACTCATACATTCATTCATTCATTCATTCATTCATTCATTCATTCATTCATTCATTCATTCATTCATTCATGCATTCATGCATTCATTCATTCAATCATTCATTCATTCATTCATTCATTCATCGTTCAGTACAGGTGATCTTTAATTAAGTTTAGTTTATTATTGTCATGTGTTACGAGGTACAGCGAAAAGCTTTTTGTTGCGTGCTAAGTAATTGGTGGAAAGACTGTACATGATTACAATCGAGCTGTCCACAGTGTACAGATGGAGGATAAAAGGAATAATGTTTAGTGCGAGGTAAAGTCCAGTAAAGTCCGATTAAGGATAGCCCAATAATTCCTTCTAACTGTCATCTGTATTTTATTTTGGAGAAGTCATAGTCACACAGCACAGAAACAGGCCCTTCGGCCCAACTTGCCCCATGCCAACCAAGATGCTTCGTCCAGATTGGTCCCATTTACACACGTTCAAGTCAAGTCAAGTCACATTTATTTATAAGCACGCTTTAAAAACAACTCTCGTTGGCCAAAGTGCTTTACATTTGTTATAAGAATAGTATAAACAAACAAACTACATACATATATACATATAGCCCTCGCTCAGAGGACGTCAGGAAAGGCTTGGGAGTATAGATAAGTTTTTAGTCTTGACTTAAAGGAGTCGGTGGAGGGGGCAGTTCTGATGGGAAGGGGGATGCTGTTCCACAGTCTAGGAGCTGCAACCGCAAAGGCGCGGTCGCCCCTAAGCTTGTGCCTAGACCGCAGGATATTCAGCAGCCCCAAGTTGGCCGATCTTAGGGACCTGGAGGTGGAGTGGTGGGTGAGAAGACTTTTAATGTAGGAGGGGGCAAGCCCATTGAGGGCTTAGTAGACATAGAGGAGGGTCGTGAAATGTATACGGAACCACACAGGGAGCCAGTGGAGAGAGGCCAGGATCGGGGTGATGTGGTCCCTTTTTCAGGTGCCCGTCAGGAGTCTCGCTGCGGCGTTTTGGACCAGTTGCAGGTGGGGCAGGGAAGATTGGCTGATGCCAGTGTAAAGAGAGTTGCAGTAATCTAGGCGGGAGGAGATAAATGTGTGGATGATCTTTTCGAGGTCATCAAAGTGGAGGAATTGTTTATTTTAGCTATCGTCCGAAGCTAGCTTTTACCACGGCATTGACTTGTTTGTCAAATTTCAGTGCTGAGTCAAATATCACGCCGAGGTTTTTGACGTGAGGTTTGAGTAGTGGGGTAAGGCTTCCAATGCTGCCTGCTATCATTTTGATTGAGTCCGAGGGGCCGAGAAGGATGACCTCAGACTTACTCTCATTTAGTTGGAGGAAGTTCTGGGCCATGATACGTTGGCTCATATCGCTCTAAACCTTTCCAATCCATGCACCTGTGCGAATGCCTTTTAAATGTAGTTATATATCATTTATCATTTATCCTTGACCGAGGGTAATAGTTTTCTACCTATTTTGTGGCCATTTGTCACTATCATTGATATATACTGTAGATACATAGACAATAGGTGCAGGAGCAGGCTATTCAGCCCTGAGCCAATGTGATCATGGCTGATCATCCACAATCAGAACCCCGTTCCTGCCTTCTCCACATATCCCTTGATTCCGCTAGCCTTAACATGGGGTATAAGTGAAAAGGATCTAGAGATAGAATAAAATAAGAATGAATTGATTGCCTTTTGGCCCTTTAGGCTCAGCGAGTCCACGTCGACCATCGATCACCCGTTCACACTAGTTCCATGTTATTCCACTTTCCCATTAACCCCGTACACACCAGGGGCAATTGACAGAAGCCAATTAATAATAATAATAATAATAATGGATGGGATTTATATAGCGCCGTTTCTAGATACTCAAGGTGCTTTACATCGCATTATTCATTCACTCCTCAGTCACACTCGGTGGTGGTGAGCTACTTCTGTAGCCACAGCTGCCCTGGGGCAG
This sequence comes from Leucoraja erinaceus, assembly GCF_028641065.1. NCBI lineage: Eukaryota > Metazoa > Chordata > Chondrichthyes > Rajiformes > Rajidae > Leucoraja > Leucoraja erinaceus. Next base: position 51,153,283 of record NC_073386.1, read on the forward strand.
ACTGACGGAGCGTGGCTGCTAATCTGCGCCTACGGCCCCTCCGACCACCACCAATCACTCACACACATTCACACACATTCACACACAGGCAAAGGTGGGTGAAATGTCTTGCCCAAGGACACAACGACAGTATGCACTCCAAGCGGGATTCGAACCGGCTACCTTCCGGTCGCCAGCCGAACACTTAGCCCATTGCGCCATCTGTCGCCCTAACCTGTAACCTGTAACCTGTAAACCCGCACATGTTTGGGATGTGGTAGGAAACCGGAGCACCCGGAGAAAACTGACGCAGTCACACGGAGAATGTACAAACTCCGTACAGACTGGGCCTGTAGTCAGGATAGAACCCGGGTCTCTGGCGCTGGGAGACAGCAACTCTACTGCTGCGCCACCCTGCCACCCTACTGCCATGGTAAGTTCATGACTATCTTGGGTCTACATTAAAACAATACATATATCAGTCAGGAAAATACAATTTCTCATTATTGTCTGGCTGGGAAATAGATCCATTAAAATAAGAAGAAGAGTTGTAAATCTCCACAGGATGATCAAGAGTCAAAAAGATTTACTGCAACAACAGATGAAAAGTGAGTACTTAGGCACGTTTCCATAGCAACAAGTGCACATAAACCATGAGTGCTTTGTGTAGCATTAATTTACTGACATTTAATATCTGTGCCCGAGCTTAAGTGCTATTTATAGGTAGCGGTGACCAGAAAGCTAACCTGCAGTTCTTAGAGTCAAAAGCCATCAAAGGCCATTGTGACAAAAATCAACAGCGACTTTAAGGGAGTCTTCTGCAAGAAAACACACAACATCAACGAGGATGTTGCCAGGACTCGAGGGCCTGAGCTGCAGGGAGAGGTTGAGCAGGCCAGGACTCTATTCCTTGGAGCGCAGGAGGATGAATGGTGATCTTATAGAGGTGTACAAAATCATGAGGGGAATAGATCGGACAGATGCTCAGAGTCTATGGCCCAGAGGAGGGGAATCGAGAACCAAAGGTAAGGCGGGAATGATTTAATAGGAACCTGAGAGGTATCTTTTTCAACAGAAGGGGTGGTGGGTGTATGGAACAAGCTACCGGAGGAGTTAGTTGAGGCAGGGACTATCACAATGTTTAAGAAACATTTAGACAGGTACATGGATAGGACAGGTTTAGAGGGATATGGGCCAAACACAGACAGGTGGGACTAGTGTATATGGGACATATTGGTTAGCATGGGCAAGTTGGGCCGAAGGGCCTGTTTCTTCACTATAATTCCATGACTAAACCAAAGACTTTATTTGTTTTGTTCGGAATGGATTAAAAGCTTGTGGCAGTTGCTTTTAAAAATAAGGTCCCAGATGTTGTGGTGATCAAGGAGATTATTTTGGACTTTAGAGACTTTAGCTTTACAGCGCAGAAACAGGCCCTTCAGCCCACCAAGTCGGTGCCTACCAGCGTTCACGATGTACAGTACACACTAGGGATAATTTATAATTTTTACTAAAGCCATTTAACCTACAAACCTGCACGTTTTTGGATTGTGAGGGGAAACTGGAGCACCCGGAGAAAACTCATGTGGCCACAGGGAGAACGTTAAAAACTCCATACAGACAGCACCCGCAGTCAGGATCGAACCTGGGTCTCTGGCGCTGTGAGGCAGCAAATCTACCGCTGCGCCACCGTGCCGCCCTATGAGTGTTACAGAGAGTGATGGACACTGTCTGGTCCATCACAGATACTGAGCTCCCCACCGTCGAGTTGTAGACCACCCGAAATATGTGGAATATGAGGTGCTGTTCCTTCAATTTGTGGTGGGCCTCACTCTGACAGTGGAGGTGGCCCAGGACAGAAAGGTCAGTGTGGGAATGGGAAAGGGAGTTGGCAATTCAGGGATACGGGAGGCCTCGGCGGACTGAGCACAAGTGTTCGGCAAAACAGGTGCCGAGTTTACGCCTCATCTCACCGATGTAAAGGAGGCCACACTGGGAACACGGGATGCAGTAGATCGGGTTAGAAGAGGCTCATGTAAACCTCTGTCTCACCTGAAAGGATTGCTGGGATCCCTGGATGGAGATGAGGAAGGAGGTATAGGGACAGGTGTTAGTTACAACTCTTGTGTTTGCATGGGGAAGGTTGGGTGGGAAGGGATGATTGGCTTAATGCAAGATGAGCGTTTGACGGTACTGGGCCGGTACTCACTGGAGTTTAGAATGATGAGGGGGGACCTCATTGAAACTTACTGAATAGAGATAGGTCTGGATTGAGTGAATGCGGAGATGATGTTTCCATTAGTGGGAGAGTCTAGGATCAGAGGGTACAGCCTGAGAATAAAAGGATGTACTTTTAGAAAGGAGGAATTTCTTCAGGGTGGTGAATCTGTGGAATTCATTGCCACAGACTGTGGAGTCCGTCATTGGGTATTTTTAAGTTGGAGATTGACAGATATTTGATTAGTGAGGGTGTCAGGGGTTACGGAGAAGGCGGGAGAATGGGGTTGAGAGGGAAAGATAGATCAGCCACGATTGCATGGTGGAGTAGACGATGTGCTGAATGGCTTAATTCTGCTCCCAATGACTTATGAACGTATGAAGGGATGGCTGAACCAAGCTGCTGCGTAGGGATTAGACTATATGGGGGTTTTTTTGCTCCATATTCCAGCATGTACATTTTCCTGTGTCGTCATAGAAATTTGAACACTGGGCTGGGTTAAGAACAAACCAAGGGAGACTGGTATTGAATATAGACCATTGGAACAGTACAGCACAGGAAGAGGCTCTTTGTAGGCGGCGCGGCTCTGGCCAGCAGCAGCCTCTGCAGCCTGTCCGCGTTTTTATTATTTTTGTCTGTGTTTTTATGTAGTGTTTGAACGGGGTGGGAGGGGGGGGTAAACTTTTTGCCCTGCACTGGAGACCCGACCTTTTCTCGTCTCTCAGTCGTCGTTGAGGCCGCACAAGGAACGGCCTCCAACAGGAAGAGACCGGGGACTCAGGTGTCGATCACCGATGCCGTCGCGGAAGACCATCACACGGTGGAGGAGCGCCTGCTGCTGATGCTGTTGGTTGGGACCACTGCTGCTGCTGCTGCTGGGGAGAGTCGGGGGCTCTCTACAGGTCTGTGGACGACGGCGCCGGGAGCCCAGCTCCCTGGGGGTACCGCTTTGTAACTTCTTTCGGCGGCGCCCTTTATGTTGCGGGGTCGAAGAGCTCCTGGAGCGGGGCCTGACACCACTGCCACGCGCGGCTGGAATGGCCGCGGACTCTGCGAGCGCACACCGGGGGCTCCAACATCAAGACCGGGTTTGCAAGCATCAAGTGCGACCTCGTCACACCGGCGTGGCTTTAATGGCCGCGGGACAATCGCCAAGCCGGGGGCTTAATTGACTCATGCATTTATTAGAGTGCAGTGGAGACGAGACCTTTATTTCCTTTCACAGCTCCCTGCATTACTGTAATTATGTTGTGTCTGGGGTCTATTTGTGTGTAATGTATGGCTGCAGAAACGGCATTTCGTTTGGACCTCCAGGGGTCCAAATGACAATTAAATTGACTCTGACGACTCTTGACTCTTGGTCCACAATACGAGTGCCGAATATGATGCCAAGACCATCACACAGGAACCAACGTTGGGGGGACCACTGTGAGGGAGGTGGAGGGGGGAGAACAAAGGGGGTCCCAGCACTGGTGTACTTTGTAACTTTTTCAGCGCCCTTTATGTTGCGACTATTTACATACCTTGGGTTTGCAAGCAAAGAATTTTACAGTGATTTGTCACATATGACAATAAAGTATTTGTTAATTCACTCATGCATTCATTATCTACCTGAACGCAACCCACATCCTTCCAATCCCTGCATGTACGGGGTCACACATGAATGCATTCATCTAACGCTTGGCTGGATTCGGCAATGTTTAACGAACAAATCAATCATGCATCAGTGTGATTGTATCCGACAAAATTGTTTTATTCACATAAGATGGAGCCATTTGCTACAGCCAGTCTCTGATATTCTGCCAGCAACAGTGATGGCAAGATGGCCGCCTCAGGCATGAGGCGAGTTGAGCTAAATTTTAATTTGTAGTCCACTAATATTATTACCACAACATGCACATTGTTCAGCCATTGGGAAGATGTACAATATTTGTACTTACATCCAAGAAATTTATTAAACTGCTTTAGTCTTTAGAAATACAGCATGAAAACAGGCCCTTCGGCCCGAGTTCGTGCCGATCAGCGATTACTCTATACGCTATCACTATCCTACACACTAGGGACAATTTACAATTTACAATTTTACCAAAGCTAATTAACCTACAAACCTTAAAAACCTAAAGGATAATCAGCAAAGATAATGACATTTACATTGTGGAACCAATGTGAGAGGGGCAAGATTTAATAGGAACTTGAGGGACAACCATTTCACACAGAGGGTGGTATTACCAGACTGATTCCTGGGATGGCAGGACTTTCATATGAGGAAAGACTGGATAGACTCGGCTTGTCCACGTTGGAATTCAGAAGACTGAGGGGGGATCTTATAGAAACTTACAAAATTCTTAAGGGGTTGGACAGGCTAGATGCAGAAAGATTATTCCCGATGTTGGGGAAGTCCAGAACTAGGGGGTCACAGTATAAGGATAAGAGGGAAGACTTTTAGGACCGAGAAGAGGAAATAATTTTTCACACAGAGAGTGGTGAATCTGTGGAATTCTCTGCCACAGAAGGTAGTTGAGGCCAATTCATTGGCTATATTTAAGAGGGAGTTAGATGTGGCCCTTGTGGCTAAAGGGATCAGGGAGTATGGAGAAAAGGCAGGGATGGGATACTGAGTTGGATGATCAGCCATGATCATATCAAATGGCAGTGCAGGCTCGAAGGGCCGAATGGCCTACTCCAGCACCTATTTTCTATGTTTCTATGTTTCTATGTATATGTATAACGAGCTGCCAGAGGAGATAGTTAAGGCAGAAATAAGATACAAAGTGCTGGAGTAAAGGGCCTGAACCACTTGGGCGTCATTTGCGCGTAATTTACGCAACATAATTTACGATGCACGACACGTGCGTGTGATGTAGGCAGTGGCGCCCCAGGTTTTTGGAATGTACAAAATCTTTGCGCGCCATCTGCGTGATATGCAAATGATGCCCAAGTGCGACAGGCCCTTAACTCCGCTGGTCAGTCAGTCAGCTACTTAGGAGAACATGGACAGGTAATGCTTAACGTCGTGACCCTTCTTCGGACTGGTCGTAGTTGGGGGGGGGGAGAGGGGAGAAAGTTGGAAGGGAGCTGGGGCAGGACAAAGCCTGGCAAGTGGGGTATTAGAGTGGCAGATGAGTGGATAAAGGCCAGGGATGAAAAGATAAAAAGGTGTGAGATAAGTGTGCGTGACGCAGCAGTAGACTTGCTGCCTTACAGCTCCTGAGACTCGGGACAATTTACAATTTTTTACTGAAGCCAATTCAACCATAAACCGGAAACATCTCTATATAACTAAAAGTCTTTGTCTTGTGTGTGTGTTGTGTGTGTGTGTGTGTGTGTGTGTGTGTGTGTGTGTGTGTGTGTGTGTGTGTGTGTGTGTGTGTGTGTGTGTGTGTGTGTGTGTGTGTGTGTGTGTGTGTGTGTGTGTGTGTGTGTGTGTGTGTGTGTGTGTGTGTGTGTGTGTGTGTGTGTGTGTCTGGTTATTTCCTATTTTCTTCCAAACTCTAGGCCACAGCCGTCCCATTTTCACACATCCTACTCACATTTTCCCCGTGGAGGCAATCGACATCTTCCTGTCACATTTCCACCTATATTTCGGAAGTTATTGATCCTTGACATTTAAAAAACAGCCCAAACTCACCCACTTTGGGGGAAAAAATCCATGTGACGTCACAATGCACTCGCAAGTCAGGACGGGACACTCCAGGATTGGGGGGCACTCCAGCGCTCACGGTGAACGAGGAGTGGCAGTGGCTGCCGGCGCCCGACAGGGTGGGTGGTTCTGCGGGCTGAGTCCGGGGCCTGGGCTAGAGCCGAGCCTGGTGCTGGAGCTGGATGAGGGCCGAGCCCGGGGGTTGGGATGTGACCGTGACAGGGGCCGAGAAAGAAGTCGCCGCTGGAACCAAGGACGAGCCTGGGTCCGGGGTCAGGGACGAGCCCGGAGATGAAGCCGGGGCCTGCACTGAAGCCCAATCGGCTGAAGGCTGGAGTCTACAGCCAGGGCCGGGCCTAGTACGAGAACCAGGCCGAGTTCCAGGCCCTGGTGCTGCTCTACCACCTGGGTAGGTCCTGGGGCTGGGAATTGGAGTGAGGGGAAGAGGAGAAGGAGAGAGGAGGGGGTAGGGGGGGCTGTAGTTGCCATGTCCCCCCCCCACTCTACCCCCTTCCTCTCCCTCTACCCCCCCCCTCTCTCTCTTTCCTCCCCTGTTTCCTCTCCCTCTCTACTCCCCACCCTCCCTCTCTACCGGGGGGGGGGGGGGGGGGGGGTCCCACTCTACCCCCTCCCCCTCTCCCTCTCTATCCCCCCTCCCACTCTACCCCCCTCCCTCGCCACCCCCCTCCCCCTCTAGGGGTTGAAGAGGGAGGGGGAAGAGGAGGAAGAGGGAGTGCTGCGGATGAAGAGAAATGAGCCGCGCCTGCGCAGTTGGGGCCTATGAGTGAGTGGTGGGATATTGCGTTGGGGGAACGGGTGAGTGGTGGAATCTTACGTTGGAGGAACAGGTGAGTGGTGGAATCTTGTGTTGGGCTAGCAGACCCAACAGGTCTGCACTTGGTCTAGTTTCTTATAAAAATCCCATTTAAGATAGGTACTTGGATGTGGAGTGGAGAGGGCCTGTTTCCGCACTGTAACTCTAAAGTCTAAAGGAGAATTAGGCCATTCAGCCCATCAAGTCTACTCTGCTATTCAATCATGGCTGATCTATCTTTCCATCTCAACCCAATTTGCCTGCCTTCTCCCCATAACCATTGATATCATTATTAATCAATAAATTAGTTGTGGAAGTCCATGGAAAGTGGGTAATGCTAAGGATGTATTAAAAAGGAGACAACGCAGCCCAGACCATCATACAAACCAACCTCCCTGCCATTGACTCCATTTATACCTCACGCTGCCTCGGCAAGGCCAGCAGCATAAGCATAAGCTGCCATGAACAAAGTGGGGACCAAGCGGGCAGCCGCCAAGAATCTTTGTCCAACCATCTGACAATCAAAACCCCCTTCACCTGCATTCATCCATCACATCATAGACATCATTTAACTCATCCTCACCTCTCTTCCAGCTTTCTCCGCCCCACCCCCCCCCCCACCCCCCGACTAGACTAGAAGAAGGGTACCGACCCGAAACATCACCTATCCATGTTCTCCAGAGATGCTGCCTGAATTACTCCAGCAGTTTGTGTATGGCAGAGCTGCTGTCTCATAACTCTAGCGATACGGGTTCAATCCTAAGCTCTGCCTCTGGTGTCGGCTGGTGGCCCGCAGCAGCCTGGGACATGCCTGGAACCGCTCATTTCACCATCTTCAAATCCAGTGTTAAAACACATTTGTACTCCCTGGCTTTTGACCATGCCTGAGGCTTTGCTTCTGTTTTTTGGATGTTTCTTTATTTTACATGTCTTTTCCTACTATTTCTTTTGATTGTTATTTTTGGTGTGTATTAACCTTTTTTGTCAATGATTAGTGATGTACAGCACTTTGTTGCAGCTATGTTTGTTTTTAAAGTGCTCTATAAATAAAATTATTATTATTATTATTATTATTATTATTATTATAGGAACTACAGTGTGGACTTTAAAAATGGCACCAAAACATGGCACTTCTTGGTTGCGGGCTCAGTGGACTATGTACACTTGCTAATCGGGGATACTCTACTGAACTGTTTGTATGAAAGTGAATTTGACTGTGTTAACACTTCCCACATGCGACAATCAAAACACCAATGAGCCCATGAATTTGCACGTTTTCCCTGTGTCTACAGAAGTTTCCTCCAGTTACTTCTATCTCCTTCCAGATTCCAAAGACTTGCACGTTGGTAGGTTAATTGGCCATCGTAACTTCTCCCGAATGTGCAGGATTAGTGGGAGTTACATTGGGAAAGCTGAAGGGAATGTGGGAAGAAAACGTCTCAGGGAAAATTAGTGGGGAATAGGATTGCTCTGTGAGCCAGCATGGAGGACCACGAGAAATAGCAGAGAGTTGTGGATGCAGCCCAGACCATAACACGAACCAACCTCCCTTCCATTGACTCCATCTACACTTCACGCTGCCTCAGCAAGGCCACCAGCATAATTAAGGACCAGTCTCACCCCGGTCACTCCCTCTTCTCCCCTCTGCCATCAGGCAAGAGGTGCAGAAGTGTGAAAACGCACACCTCCAGATTCAGGGACAGTTTCCTCCCAGCTGTTATCAGGCAACTGAACCATCCTATCACCAACTAGAGAGCGGTCCTGACCTCCCATCTACCTCATTGTAGACACTCGGACTATCTTTACTCAGACTTTGCTAGACTTTATCTTGCACCTGGGGCTTCAACAAAATGGTGCAGGGGAGAGAAAATACTTTGCCTCCATTCACAGTGGGTTCACTGTGGTGGATGTTTTCTGTAAATTGAATTGTGTGTATGTCTGTAGGAAATTGTCTTTGTTTGTATGGCTGTGGAAACGGAGTTTCGTTTGAGCCTCACTGAGGTTCAAATGACATGTAATAAATATTGTATTGTATTGTATTGTATTCCCTTTCTCCTGTGTCTGCACACTGTGGACAGCTCAGTTGTGATCATGGATAGGTTTTCCACTGACTGGAAAGCTTTTCATGACACCTTGGTACACTTGACCATAATGAACTAAACTAAACTAAACTATGCTGTATGAAAATATGGCTGCCATGGTCTCGGCACTAAAATCCCTTTGCCTTATGAGCAAGAATCTTAATTTGAAATACAGCGTATCTGACAACCTTGATACATTTGTGTATTTTTGATTTGTTTAGCAGGAATCAATAATTTTTTATAAGCAGGTACACAAAATTACTGGAGAAACTCAGCAGGTGCAGCAGCATCTATGGAGCGAGATGAAGTCTGAAGAAGGGTTTCGGCCCGAAACGTCGCCTATTTTCTTCGCTCCATAGGTGCTGCTGCACCCACTGAGTTTCTCCAGCAATTTTATGTACCTTCGATCTTCCAGCATCTGCAGTTCCTTCTTGAACATTTTTTATAAGCATCTTTGTTTACAAATTGCCTCCAGTCTTGTCAACTTTAATGTGTAAGAAATAACTGCAGATGCTGGTAAAACTTTAATCTTTGTCAACTTTAATCTTGTCATCTCTTACCCATCCAGCCACAAGACCATGGCAACAGGTTGATTTTGCTGACAAGCTGATGTGAGGTGTTTTATAGATGAACAGTTCTTCTCAGGCTCTCTGCCCTCACCCACAGCTCCTGAGTGAACCCACCAGCTCAAAGCCCTGTCCCACTGTACGAGTTCATTCAAGTGCTCTCCCGAGTTAAAAAAAAATCAAACTCGTGGTAAGCACGGAGAATGAACGTAGCAGCTACGTTGGAGCTCGGGGACGTCTCTTAGAGGCTCGTAACGCTAACGGCAGGTACTCGGGAAGACTCGTGAAGATTTTTCAACATGTTGAAAAATGTCCACGAGAGCCCTGAGTGGCCATTACCATAAATCTCCGAGTTCGAATCAGGGCAAACTCAGGGAGAACTCTTGAATGAACTCGTATCGTGAGACAGGGCTTTAATTTGGACACTTACAAGGATATACTCTTGGGCTTGTGCGGATTTCTCATTAGAGGAGGCGTGAGCTTTTGCTGGCAGAACTATTTTCTGCTTTGGACGGCAAATGGCACAGCTGGTAGAATCGCTGCCTCGCGTCACCAGAGACCTGGGTTCAATCCTGGCCTCGGGTGCTGTCTGTGTGTGCAGTTTGTACTTTCTCCCTGTGACTGCGAGGGTTTCCTCCGTGTGTTTCGGTTTCCGCCCACATCCCAAAGACATGCAATTTGTAGGGTCAATTGGCCTCTGTAAAACTGTGCTCAGTCCAGTGTGCAGGGAGTGGGTGTGAAAGTGGGATAACACAGAACAAGTGTGAACAGGTGATCGATGGACTTGGTAGGGCCGTGTGTTTTGATGTAAAACATATCAAAAAACGTGAATAATTTAGAATTAAACCAAATGCAGGTAAAGGTCAGAATAAAGGATCTTACAGTATCAATTGATTCAAGATGGCGGCAGCGGCAGTGGACAGTAGATCGGTGCCACTGAGCGAATTCTCACCTCCCACACCCTAGGTGGTGCTCTGGTGGTTCGAAGGTCAACTGGAGGAGGCTCCCTGGGTCATGGAGTCTGAGCGGTGGCCGCGGGGAACAACACGTTCCCAGGACAACGTGTTTGGATCAATGCATCAGTGGAGTAGGCCGCTGGAGGCCTTGCAGCAGCCTGAGGCTCAATTAGATCGGGCACCGCTCCAAGAGGCCGAGCGCGTGGATCGGACGCGGCTTGCAGCGGCACGGAGTGGTGGAGCAGCGGTGGAGGACACCGACCATATCGCCATGCCAGGCCGACCCCTGCTACTCCGACCCAGTGCCGTTGCCAGGACAATGGGCCTTTATGGCCAAGTTAAGAATATACCTTTTTAATGACTGGACTTGAATCATACAAAATAGCACCAGAAATATGGCAACTCCTTTTGAGGATGTAACAAGTAAAATGGACCAGGGGGCCAGTGGATGATGTGGTGTACCTGGACTTTCAGAAAGCCTTTGATAAGGTCCCACACAGATTAGTGGGCAAAATTAGAGCACATGGTAATGGTGGTAGGGTATTGACATGGATAGGTAATTGGTTGGCAGACAGGAAACAAAGAGTAGGGATTAACGGGTCCCTTTTGGAATGGCAGGCAATGACTAGTGGGGTGCCACAAGGCTCAGTGCTGGGACCGCAGCTATTTACAATATACATTAATGATTTAGATGAAGGAATTAAAAGGAATTTTATCACTGTGAACAGGATGCTATGAGGATGCAGGATGACTTGGACAGGTTGGGTGCATGGCAGATGCTGTATAATGTGGATAAATGTGAGGTTACCCACCTTGGTGGCAAGAACAGGAAGGCAGATTATTATCAGAATGGTGTCAGGTTAGGAAAAGGGGAAGTACAACGAAACCTGGGTGTCCTTGTACATCAGTCACTGAAAGTAAGCATGCAGGTACAGCAGGCAGTGAAGAAAGCAAATGGCATGTTGGCGTTCATAACAAGAGGAGTTGAGTACAGGAGCAAATAGGTCCTCCTGCAATTGTACAGGGCCCTGGTGAGACAACACCTGGAGTATTGTATGCAATTTTGGTCTCCTAATTTGAGGAAGGACGTTCTTGCTATTGAGGGAGTGCAGCGTAGGTTCACGAGGTTAATTCCCGGGTTGGCGGGACTGTCATATGATGAAAGAATGGAGCGACTGGGCTTGTATTCACTGGAATTTAGAGGGATGAGAGGTTATCTTATAGAAACATGTAAAATTATTAAGGGATTGGTCATGCTAGATGCAGGAAACATGTTCCTGATGTTTGGGGAGTCCAGAACTAGGGGTCACAGTTTAAGAATAAGGGGTAGGCCATTTAGAACTGAGATGAGGAAAAATGTTTTCATCCAGGGAGTTGTGAATTTGTGGAATTCTCTGCCTCATAAGGCAGTGGAGGCCGATTCACTGGATGCTTTCAAGAGAGAGTTAGATAGGGCTCTTAAAGCTAGCGGAGTCAAGGGATATGGGGAGAAGGCAGGCACGGGGTACTGATTGTGGATGATCAGCCATGATCACATTGAATGACGGTGCTGGCTCGAAGGACCAAATGGCCTACTCCTGCACCTATGTACCTATGACTCTTGCAAATGGTAACCTAAAATTCCTACACTCTTGTACCCATGTACGATTGTGCCTATGTAAAAAGATTTTTACTGATGTGTATGCAAGAAAATTTGACCGCGCTGGAGTTTGGAAGGATGAGGAAGAACTAAATTGAAACCTACTGAATAGTGAAAGGCCTGGATAGAGAGGATGTGGAGAGGGTGTTTCCACTAGTTTGAGAATCTAGGACCAGAAGGCACAGCCTCAGAATTAAAGGACATTCCTTTAGGAAGATGAGTAGGAACTTATTTCGTCAGAGGGTGGTGATCAAGTGGAATTCGTTGCCACAGAAGGCCGTGGAGGCCATGTCAATTGATATATTTAAGCCAGGCCTAGATAGATTCTTAATTAGTATGGGTGTCAGGGGTTATAGGGAGAAGGCAGGAGAATGGGATTAGGAGGGAGAGATAGATCTGCCAAGATTGAAAGGCGGAGTAGACTTGATGGGCTGAATGGCCTAATTCTGCTCCTATCACTATGAACTTATGAAAGGAATTTCACTGTACCTAGGTACATGTGGCTATAAAGTAAGATTGAACTACTGAACTGCACTGGCATAACTGTGAATCTGTCAAACTGTGCTGATAAATATTTCAATATTAAGAGTTCTCTCCTTTGCAGCCTAATGCTAAAATTAATGGTCCAAATCTGATCATGGGAATTTACTGTAATATGAGCGGATTTTCATGCCTGTTACACATCGTATCATGGCCAACATCCAATCAGTCCATCTCATTAATGCTGTTAGGAGATATGTCATTTGCCACAAAGATGAACGTCAGCTGTTCATTTTAAACCGTCCTTCGAAAATCAACCGTGCAGTTTGAACAGCTGATAGCTCTGTAGTCTCAGTATCCCAGTGTTCTCTTTGTCCCATTACTCACAACTGTTATTGCTGCATCGTAGTAGTAATATTACTGAGCATCCATATTTCAGCCACAAATATATTAATCCTGATTTATATTTACGGGTGGGATTGCTCTGAATCTGATCTTGCATTGAACCAAGTGAACAACACAGGCTTCTCCAGAGATGCTGCCTGACCTGCCGAGTTGAGCTCAGTTTAGTTCAGAGATACAGTGTGGGAACAGGCCCTTCGGCCCAGCAACAATCGCCCCGATCACCAGTTCCGTCCTGCGCTTTAGGGACAATTTGCAGGAGTCAATTAACCTGCAGACACGCACGTCCTTGGTATGTGGGAGGAAACTGGAGCATGCGGAGAAAACTCACGGGGAGAATGTACAAACTCCATACAGACACCCCCCCCCCCCGTAGTGAGGATTGAACCCGGGTCTCTGGTGCCGTGAGGCAGCAACTCCATCGCTGTGCCGCCCACCAAGAGTTACTCCAGCACTTTGTTTCTTTTTCTTGTTGTTGTAAATCAGCACCTGCAATTCCTTTTTTCAACATGGGTTTGCTAACTGGCCTCGATGTTAATGTTTGGATTCCATTCTTCCCCCAACAATGCAAGTTGCAATTTCGCTGAACTTAGTGCAACTCCAAGGATGAGCTCTGTAGTAAGGAAATATCTAAATGCCTGAGGCATTGACGGAGCCAAAGCACAAACAAGATGGGGAATGACAACCTACATATGTTATATAGATTATTGCTGACAGTTGGTGCATGATTTAATCTGTGTTTGTTCTACAATCCCTGTTAATACACCTGCTCCAACTCTCTGATGCACTAATTCTCATTTGGCCATTTGAATGAGGTTTGTTGGAAGCTAGATGAAGGGACATGTCAGCATGTCGGCGATCACTGATCTCACTCCTGGACCTTGGCTCATGTTCCAAAGTGACAGGTGGAAAGCCTTGTGCAAAAACAGCATTCAAAGGGAGCCAATTCTGAGTGCAGCCTAGAATGCTGTTCATTTCACTTCCCTGCACCAACACTTCCTGAGCTAAGGACCTGTGGCCACAGTGCCTGCCTGGGTGACCCAGAGGCTCGGAGCACGGTGGAACTCACCCAAAGCCATGTCAGACCGCTGGACCGGGAGAGAGCTGCTGGATATCTCGGACGCCAGGAGAGGACAGGAGGGTGAACCAGGGTAAAGCCTCGAGCGGCTTCAAGGGCGGCTGCAGGAGGCGGCCCCAGGACACCAAGATGGCCGGGCGAGGAGAGGGATGTCAGTCTGCCGCAAATCCCTCTTGGTCCGGCAAAAAACGAATAATCCGGCAAGCCTCGGGCACAAAGGGAGGGGGGGGGGGGGGGGGTGGTGGGGGGGGGGGGAAATCAGGGCGGACCTGTAGCATAATCTGATTTGATGGAATAGCAGGCAAAGCAAAGCTTTTCACCGTACTGCGGTACACATGACAATAATAAACCTAAGGCAAGGAGCAGCACGGTGGTGCATTGGTTGAGCTGCTGCCTTGTAACGGCAGAGACCCGGATTTGATTCTGACTATGGATGCTGTCTGTACGGAGTTTGTGCGTTCTCCCTGTGAGGGCGTGGGTTTTCTCCGGGTGCTCCAATTCCTCCCACACTCCAAAGACATACAGGTTTGTGGGCTAATAGGTAATTGTAAATTGACCCTAGTGTGTGTAGGATTGTGTTAATATGCGGGGATCCACGTTTTGGTGCAGACATGGTGGGCTGAAGGCCCCACACTGTATCTCTAAACTAAACTAAGTTCTGGAGCCTAGAAAGCGGGGGGAGGAAAGGGGAGGTGTTTGCTCAGCACCCACACCCTCATGCCCTGGTTGGTGGTGGGGGGGGGGGGGGGGTTATCGGTCCATGTCGACACAGGTTGTAAGGGATCAGTAATAGAGCAGAGCTTTTCATTAGAAGCCCGGCAGATTATCGTCCCCAATGCAAACCAAGTAACCATGTCCACACTTCAATCGATAACAACAGTGACAGCAGTGACAGAATCGGTCAAAGTCAGCACAGATTTATGAATGGGATATCATGCTTGACTAATCTTTTGGAATGTTTTGAGGATGTAACAAGTAGAATGGATAAGGGAGAACCAGTGGATGTGGTGTATCTGGACTTTCAAAAAGCCTTTGACAAGGTCCCACACAGGAGATTAGTGTGCAAAATTAGAGCACACGGTATTGGGGGTAGGGTAATGACATGGATAGAGAACTGGTTGGCAGACAGGAAGCAAAGAGTAGGAATTAACTGGTCCTTTTCAGGATGGCAGGCGGTGACAAGTGGGGTACCGCAAGGCTCGGTGCTGGGACCTGTTATTTACAATATATATTAATGATTTAGACGAGGAAATTAAATGTGACATGTGCGGATGACACAAAGCTGGGTGGCAGTGTGAGTTTCGATGAGGATGCTATGAGAGGGTGACTTGGATAGGTTGGGTGAGTGGGCAGACACATGGCAGATGCAGTAAAATGTGGTTAAATGTGAGGTTAGCCATGATCATATTGAATGGCGGTGCTGGCTCGAAGGGCTGAATGGCCTACCCCTGCATATAATTTTCGATGTTTCAAACAGCGTACCACAACAATCATGCAGGAAAGCCCAGATGGCACATAATACTGGCTCACATCCTGTTTTGCAGGTCCATCTGCATTGATTATCACACTCGAATGAACAAATTTCTAATCCGGTCGCTGAAATGGCTTGCCACTACATTTCTGCATTTCCCCACTGAGCGGCAGCTCAATTAAAGAATTATCCGTGCACAGAACACACTATCCTCAAAGGATCTGCCCCCTGCAGCTGTGGAGTGCTTCATTCTTTAAGTGGTGTGTCACTGTCATAGAATTGCAGGAAGGTAATGCCATAGGAGGCCAATCGGCCCATCACATGCATACTGGTTCCCTACCAGAGCAACTCACGACCTGCGCTTGCCAGCCACTTCTCCATATCTTGTACAATGTTCCTTACTAAATCAATTTCCCATTCCCTCTCAAAGGCTACAATGGAACCTGACCACCAGAACTCCAGGGAGTACAGGCTGAAGAAGGGTCTCAAGCCAAAATGTCACCTACCCATGTTCTTCAGAGATGCTGCATGAGTTACTTCAGCGCTGTGTTCTTTTGTACAAACAGCGTTCATGATTCCAACACAACATCAATCAGATTTTCTCGTCTATTACCATTAATTCACTTTTATTTCATATCTATGACCTCTAATGACATTCACTAAAGGAAATTAACTTCCATCTATCCACTCTCTTCAACCCCTCTCATTATTTAATACACAATACACAATAGACAATAGACAATAGACAATAGGTTCAGGAGTAGACCATTCGGCCCTTCGAGCCAGAACCGCCATTCAATGTGATCATGGCTGATCATCCCCAATCAGTACCCTGTTCCTGCCTTCTCCCATATCCCCTGACTCCGCTATTTTTAAGAGCCCTATCTAACTCTCTCTTGAAAGCATCCAGAGAACCCGCCTCCACCGCCCTCTGAAGCAGAAAATTCCACACACTCACCACTCTCTGTGAGAAAAAGTGTTTCCTCGTCTCCGTTCTAAATGGCTTATTCCTTATTCTTAAACTGTGGCCCCTGGTTCAGGACTCCCCCAACATCGGGAGCATGTTTCCTGCCTCTAACGTGTCCAAACCCTTAACAATCTTATATGCTCAATGAGATTCCCTCTCATCCTTCTAAACTCCAGAGTGTACAAGCCCAGCTGCTCCATTCTCTCAGCATATGACAGTCCCGCCATCCTGGGAATTAACCTTGTAACCCTATGCTGCACTCCCTCAATAGCAAGAATGTCCTTCCTCAAATTAGGGGACCAAAACTGCACACAATACTCCAGGTGTGGTCTCACTAGGACTCTGTACAACTACAGAAGGACCTATTTGCTCCTATATTCGATTCCTCTTGTTATAAAGGCCAACATGCCATTTGCTTTCTTCACTGCCTGCTGTACCTGCATGCTTACTTTCATAGACTGATGTACAAGGACTCCCAGATCCCGTTGTACTTCCCCTTTTCCCAACTTGATGCCATTTAGATAGTAATCTGCCTTCCTGTTTTTGCTACCAAAGTGGATAACCTCATATTTATCCGCATTAAACTTCATCTGCCATGCATCTGCCCACTCCCCCAACCTGTCCAAGTCACCCTGCATTCTCATAGCATCCTCCTCACAGTTCACACTGTCACCCAGCTTTGTGTCATCTGCAAATTTGCTAATGTTACATTGAATCCCTTCATCCAAATCATTGATGTATATTGTAAAGAGCTGCAGTCCCAGCACCAAGCCTTGCGGTACCCCACTAGTCACTGCCTGCCATTCTGAAAGGGACCCGTTAATCCATACTCTTTGGTTCCTGTCTGCCAACCACTTCTCTATCCATATCAGCACTCTATCCCCAATAACATGTGCAATAATTTTGCCCACTAATTTCCTATGTGGGACCTTATCAAATGTACTTTACTGCACAGTCCCCTCTTCCATCATAGAAAATGATTCCAGCAGTCGGGCCGAAGGGCCTGTTTCCATGCTGTGACTAAGATTGGAATTGCATCCTCTCATCTTTAGTTTAGTTTAGAGATACTGCATGGAAACAGGTCCTTCGGCCCACCGAGCCCACACTAACCAGCACTCTATTCCACACTAGGGACAATTTTTACATATACCAAGCCAATTAACCTACAAACCTGTACCCATTTGTAGTGTGGGAAGAAACCGATGTTCTTGGAGAAAGCACCTGCACATCATGGGGAGAATGTACAAACTCCGTACATACAGCGCCCGTAGTCAGGATTGAACCTGGGTCTCTGGCACTGTAAGTGTTGTAAAGGCCCCATCCCACAATGCGAGTTTACCCATGAGTTCTCCCGAGTTAAAAACAAATCAAACTCGTGGTAAG
Organism: Leucoraja erinaceus; assembly: GCF_028641065.1. Classification (NCBI taxonomy): domain Eukaryota; kingdom Metazoa; phylum Chordata; class Chondrichthyes; order Rajiformes; family Rajidae; genus Leucoraja; species Leucoraja erinaceus. The sequence goes on from NC_073386.1 coordinate 51,170,957, forward strand.
TACGTAGAATGTACGTAGCGAGTACGTCGGAGCTCGTGGATGTCTCGTAGCGGCTCGTAATGCTAACGGCAGGTACTCGGGAAACGCGGAAACTCGTGGTTTTTTCAACAGTGCGAAAAATTTACAAGAGTAAAAAAATACTCGTGATGAAGTACCATGAGTTTGATTTTTTTAAACTCGAGAGAGCTCTTGGGTAAATTTGCATCGTGGGACAGGGGCTTGAGGCAGCAAATCTCCTATGCCACTGTGCCACCCTCGGCAACCACTTCTGTAAACTTTTTCTGGACCCTCTCTAATGCCTTCATGAGCTTCTTATTATCGAACACAACACCCCACTTGAGGCCGGACTATGTTCAGCAAAACCTCCCACCTTTTCCACCCTCTGCCTTTGTTGATAAAGCCCAGAATTGAGTATGCTTTTCCAACCTGTGTCGCTGTTGACATTGAATGTGGTTCTTTTGATATTACAACCAATGCCGCTGAGAGGAATGCACACTGCAATCTTTTCATCAGAACGCAATGAGCAGGGAGACAGGAGACATAAGCAACTGCAGATGCTGGAATCTTGAACAAAACAAAAAAATGCAGGAAACTCAGCAGATAGGCGGCGCGACTCTCGTCAGCAGCAGCCTCTGCAGCCTGTCTGCGTTTTTATTATTTTTTGTCTATGTTTCTATGTAGTTTTTGTTATTTTTTGTTGGGGTGTGTGTGGGTGGGGTGGGGTGGGGGGGGGGGGAGGGAGGGGGTAACTTTTAAATCTCTCCCTGCACGGGAGACCCGACCTTTTCTTTGTCGGGTCTCCGTTGTCGTTGGGGCTGCAACGAGGAGCGGCCTCCAACAGGAGAAGACCGGGGACTCTGGTGCCGACGACTCACCTCACCGTCGCGGTGCTGGCCGAGTCCAGAGCGGGTGGAGCGGTGGTGGAGCGCTGCTGCTGCTGCGGCCCGACCTCCGGAGATTCGGAGGCTGCAACGGCGGGTCTGGCGGACGGCGGCACCGGGAGCCCGCGGGTCCTTGGAGGGAGACCGCTTTTCAGGGCTCTCGCAACGGCGACTTCTCCCGCCCGAGTTGCGGGGTCGAAGAGCTCCTGGAGCGGGGCCTGACATCACCGCCCCGCGCGGCTTGGAATGGCCGCGGGACTCTGCGAGCGCACGCCGGGGGCTCTAGCACCAAGACCCGGTGTGCGACCTTGCACCACCCGCCGTGGCTTTAATGGCCGCGGGACAATCGCCATCGCCAGCCGGGGGCTTTGACTTTGACTCTTACATCGGGGGGTGGGGAAGAGTGCAGTGGTGAGATAAGTTTTTTTGGCCTTCCATCACAGCGATGTGATGGATGTTCATATAAATTATGTTGTGTCTTGGGTCTATTTGTTTGTAATGTATGGATGCAGAAACGGCATTTCGTTTGTACCTCAAGGGGTCCAAATGACAATTAAATTGAATCTTGAATCTTGAATCTTGAGGTCGGGCATCATCTGTGGAGAGAACAGGGAAGTGACATTTCGGGTCTTCAGACTGGATGGGAGATATATTGAGAAACTAAACATTTCAACCCAATGCAATACACTATTCAGTGATGAAAAATATCTCTCAAAAATTTAAATCATGATAACTGTGGACTACTTCATGATACACAATTGGGAAAATCTGGTGAAGTCTCTGCAATTGAAGCTTTCTGCTTCACATCAACTAGATGTGATGATTGACGTGTCGCAAATTCCTGCACAAGCCATCAGTTTTAATGTCTCACTTATTCCCAGTGTTTCAATCTCACCCTTAAACAGGGGCTCTAAGAGGACAGTTTAGTTTAGAGATACCGCGTGCTCCAGTTTTCTCCCACATCCCAGACGTGCGGGTTTATGGTCTGTAAATTGTCCCTAGTGTGTAGGGAGTGGTTGAGAAAGTGCGATAACAGAACAAGCGTGAAGAGGTGATGGATGGTTGCCGTGGACCCGGTGGACCAACGGGCCTATATCCATGCTGTATCTCCAATCACCTTGGCATGGCTAAACCATCCCTTGCTCCATTCGTCATGACACCATTTAGCAGAGCAGCCCAAAGAACTAATAATCAAATGCAACCATCGAAAGCCCTATTTGAGAGACATTTGCCCATAACAGACTTACCCTTAAATCCTCAGAGCTCCACAGCTGGCTATGGGGCTCTGTATGGGGCTCTGTTGGGATCAGGGACCGTTTCTTCCCAGGTGTTATCAGGCTAGCGAACCATTCTATCAACAACAAGAGATCAGTCCTGACCTCCCATCTACCTCATTGGTGATCCTCGGACTTTACATTGCACTAAACGATATTCCCATCATCCTGTATCTGTACACTGTGGATGGCTCGATTGTAGTCATGTATAGTCTTTCCGCTGACTGGTTAGTTCGTACACCACTAAAGCTTTTCATTGAGCCTCGGTACACGTGACAATAAACAAAACTGTGGGATTCCTGTATTGAAACAAAATGGTTGGATTGAGATGGGGACAGAGAACTAAAGAGTTAAAATAGGATTATTTTTATATTGAAATATATGCAACGATTCAGTACCCGAAGAGACAAAACTCCGAACTTTTCACTTTCTTGTTAAGAGAGGTTGAATAACACAAAAGAAAAATTATCACATTAATAACATCATTAATAGCCAACTTTCTGTGCCAAATTGAATAGGCAATTAATGTGCAAAGGCAGCAACTTCATGAAAATCAAATTATGGACAAATTGCCATATCCAGAAATTAGGGCAAATCACTCAACCTGCAATGATTCTCTGCTAATGAGGCCTCAGCTTTGCCATGGCCCTTGCTTTGGATATTATCCATAGTTTTCTTTTTCCCTGCAAACTCTGGCATTCTGCTGTTACCAGCGACTGCTAGAAATTGTACTTCACGCTGGCTCAGCAAGGCCAGCAGCATAAATCAAGGATGAGTCGCATCCTGGCTACTCCCACCTCCATCGGGCATAAGGTACAGAAGTGTGAAATCACACACTTCCATATTCAGAGGTTCTTCCCAGCTGTTATCATGCAACTGAATCATCCTACGACAACCAGAGAGCAATCCTGAACTACTATCTACCTCATTGGTGACCCTCAGTCTATGATTGATCGCACTTTACTGGCTTTACCTTGCACTAAACTTTATTTCCTTATCATGTATCTATACACTGTAAATGGATCAATTGTAATCATGTATTGTCTTTCCACTAACTGGACAGCATGCAACAAAAGCTTTTCACTGTACCTCGGTACACGTGACAATAAACAAAACTATATGACACCATCTATCATCTCTATAATTATAAAAATCTTATCTTGTGTGTGTGTGTGTGTGTCTGCTTGAGAAAGCGATGCTCTAACGGTTTTTTTTACATATTCCTGTGGAATTTTATCCCATGGAGTCCAAAATAGTTTTATCTGAAAAATTCATGCTTTATTTCTCGTTATTTATGAAAATGTTCACAAATCTGAAATATCTTTGAAAATAAATGAGCTGATGACGTCACAGTGGGTCTGCTCCGAGCGGCCTCCTGCACACTGCTTTCCACACGCTGTGAGTGACGTCCCCTCCCACCCCGACTCGCAGTCCTCTGGTTGCCGCTCGCTGTGGCCCCTCCTCCTCCTCCTCCCCCCCCTCCTCCCCCCTCCTCTCCTCCCCCCCCCCCCCTCCTCCTCCTGTCCTCCCTCCTCTCTCCTCCCCTCCCTCCCTCCCTCCCCTCCCTCCTCCTCCTCCCCCCTCCCCCCACCCCTCCTCCCCCCTCCTCCTCCCCTCCCCCCCCCCCTGTCCCCCCCTCCTCTCCCCTCCCCCCCCCCTCCCTCCCTCCCTCCTCCTCCTCCTCCTCCTCCTCTCCCTCTCCTCCCCTCTCCCCTCCTCCCCCTCCCCCCCCCTCCCCCCCCCCCTCCTCCTCTCCTCCCCCCCTCCCTCCCTCCCCTCCCCCCCCCTCCCCCCTCAATCCAGGTCAAACCCACTGTCTTTCAACTAGAGTAGGGGAGTCATGAACATAGAGGACAAAGGTTTACGGTGACGGAGGCAAGATTTAATAGGAACACGAAGGCAACATTTTCACTGGGGGTGGTGGACATATGGAATGAACTGGCAAAGGATGTAGTTGAGACATGTCCAATAACAACATTTAATACACTTGGACAGATTCATTGAAAGGAAAGGTTTTTAGAGGGATATGGGCCAAACTCAAGAAAATGGGACTAGCTTACATTGGGCATCTTGGTTGACCTGGACAATTAAGGGACAAAGGGCCTGTTTCCATGCTGTATGGCTGTAAGAGTAAGTTAATTTTAAGCTGCAGAGATAGTGGGACAAAGGGGAATCTCTGATTAAGTGACGCCAGGGTTGCCGTGGGATAAATATGGATGGGGTCACTGAGTCAGCGGATTAATCATAAGTTTATTTTAAGCAAAACAACTTTGTAATTCGTCAGACTCTCTCGAACTACTCCAGGTGCCCAGTAGAGAGCATGCTGGCCGGTTGCATCGTGGCTTGATACGGCAACCTGAGCGCCCAGGAGCAGAAAAGGCTGCCTAGTCCATCATCAGCTCTGACCTCCCTACCATCGAGTGGGATCTATCGCAGTCGCTGCATCAAAAAGGCTGGCAGCATCATCAGGTACACACACCATCCTGGCCACACAGTCATATCTCCGCCACATCAGGTAGAAGGTACAGGAGCCTGAAATCTGCAACATACAGGTTCAGGAACAGCTTCTTCCCCACAGCCATCAGACTATTAAATACAGCTTCAAACTCTGAACTATAACAGCCTATTGCACTTTATCTGTTTATTGATGTGTATATCAGCACAACAGAATATTGTAGTCACACAGTATAAATACAGATCTGATCAGAGCGACACACTGATCAGATCTGTATTCATGCCTACAACATTCTGTTGTGCTGCAGCAAAGCAAGAATTTCATTGTCCTATCTGGGACACATGACAATAAACTCTCTTGACTCTCTCGACTTGACTATCGGAAACAGGAATATTGTAGATAGCTTTAGGCATTCAGGCGAGTGTTACATTCCTAAATAATGCAGCAACTTAATCAAATCTTCTCACTTTTACATTTTAGGTTGTTTAAAGCTCAATGCGGCAATTTGCTTAAATCCCACATGACTGCAACCAAGTTTTTCACATGGGAAACAAAACAGCACCAAGCAATTGGACTTCTTGGCCCAAGGTCCCATGAGTTACAAATACAGCAGTGATACATTTGAACACGATGTGAACTAAGATTTTAAATCTCGCCATATTTTGCTCAAACATTTAAGTTTACACTGAAGAGAAAAAATATAAAAACAAAGTAAAAAGTAGTTGACATGATTATTTTTTTATTGAAGAAAATAATTTTGGAATCATATTTAAATACATTTACACGGTTGCAACTACATCCAAAAATTAAACAAAAACACACAGCAGGTTTCCATAACGTAGAATGCAATTATTTTGGAAGATAAATAGAGGCATATCAAAAATTAGGAATAATTTTTAACTGGCAAGAACGGGAAGAAAAATCACAACAAATATTTAAAAAATCTTTATTTTGATCAATTTCTATTGTGCATTTCAATATCGTTCTGAATATATCTACTGAAGAAAATGATTTGTATCCTGAATTGTCAAGACATGGCCATCAATCAGAACCATCATTCTGCAGACACTTATTTGATAGATCACTAGTTAGTCGATTAAAAAAAAAATACTTCCCAAATTTAGAACAGTTCTAGAAAAGATTTGCAGATGGATGGCACTTTTGCTATTGCATAATAAAGTTAAATTCCCCACCAGTGCATCACATTTTTCATTTAGTTTCGTTTGGAGATACAGGGCAGAAACAGGTCCTTAGGCCCACCGAGTTCGCACCCATCAGTGATTCCTTCACATTAACACCACCCTACACATGAGGGACAATTTTTACATGCGGGAGGAAACCGGAGACCCCGAAAAAAACCTTTGCCCGTCACGGGGAGAACATACAAACTCCATACAGACGGCACCCATAGTCAGGATCGTACCTGGGTCCCTGGTGCTGGAAAGCAGCAACTCTACTGCTGCACGACCGTGCCTGCCATTTTGGATTTTTTAGAGAAATTCCTCTTCAGATACGATCTTGGTTAATATTATAAATCAGGGAACAGTCCATAAAAGATATTCACTTAATTGACCTTCAATTGCACCATGCCTAAAAACCTGCCTGTAATTTCACAAAGCATATCACGTGGAGTACAAGCACCCGTTAGGAATGATCCGAAACAATGCTGTGTTGCGAAACTACTTCATGAAGCTGCTTTTTGAACCATCAAAATCCCATTTAATACGGTTCCCACTTTCAACAAAATGATCGTGGGTAAGAGAATGGAAAGAAAACAGGAGTAGAATCAAAAGCCGACTGAAAAATTGAACGAAAATTTACATAAAGCGAGGCACAAGAAACTGTAGATGCTGGAATCTTGCATAAAATGCAAAGTACCAGAGGCACGTATCAAGTCAGGCAGCATCTGGGAAGGGAAGGGACAGAAGATATTTCGAAACAGGATCCTTCCTCAGCTAGTGAGGTCAGATATTTAATTCTATTACTAAAAAGTTTCATTTCTGAACAATGCAGTTACCACAGCATTCTACACTGATATTTCTTTACATTTTGTTAGTTCCATTTGAAGTACTTCCAGCATTGTGAGAAACGTGATTGTCAAGTCCAAGAGTCTATACTATTTAGTTTAGATTAGAGATACAGGCCCTTCGGCCCAGTGAGTCCATGCCAACCAGCACACTACTTTTAACCTACAGACTGGGAATAATTTACAGAAGCCAATTAACCTACAAACCTGTACATCTTTGGTGTGTGGGAGGAAATGGGAACACCTGGAGAAAACCCACGTGGTCAGAGATAACGTGCAACCTGTAGTCAGGATCAAACCTGGATCTCTGGTGCTGCAAGGCAGCAACTCTACCGCTGCGCCATCGTGCTGTGCCAGTATTCAAGAGCTTGTTACTCATCAAAGATATTTGGAGTTTGACCAAATTGTAATGTGGTCAAATCTATCTCTACAGGCACCAAGTAAACATGTCAGGCTCAGCAAGAATTCCATAAAGAACTGCTGCATTTCCAACTGCTGAGTATTGTTTCTGGAGAAGCAGCAAAATAAAACCTTTCGAGCCAAACAGCCAGCAAGAGAATTGCTGAATAACAACTCTGATGTTAACTTGCTTCGGAGGGTTTGCTCTTTAATGGAAATCTAATCCTGAGATTTGCATTAGCAATAGAAAGGAAGCATGTTTAGTAAACGTTAACGAGCTTGGATTACAACACAGGTATAACCTTTCAGTGAATGCTCGTTTCTTAATATACACATTTATTGTGGTAATTAATTGATCCAACATAACACACTTTCATCCATATTCCTACATTATACAGCACAAATATACTTTACAGTTATATGGTTATATTTCAGCACAGACACATTTAAGTATAATTACACTCCACAAATACTACATTCATAACATTGTCATTTTATGTTATGGAAAATCAAAGATTTATTCGAGATACATAACAGAACCGCCTTTTCTCAACTGTCCATTTCACAAATCATAGAATTCAAATGGTTACTCGATCATTTTAGCTGCCATACTGAAGATCATAATTAAAAAAAGGTGCAAACGCATTTTGTTTATTTATTTGCCTGTAAATAAAAACATTGTAAAAGATTCATAAGCTGGGCTGAAACATGATTAAATCATGGGTGTGTTTCAGCTGAGTACAAAACTAGTAAGATGCAACAAAATTACAGTAGCTTGCACTGAATCTATCCGTACACAGCTGGTATCGTCCATATTTTTAGTTAAATATGGGTATAAAATGCTTTATAGCAGAACAGATTTATATTGGCATATTGTTAAAAAGAAGTTAACTCCTTTATAACACTTACTGTTGTGCTAATTCAGAATCTTCCTCGATATCTCTCAAGGCTACATGGCACATCCACAGTATAATGTGGGAAATTGTAAACCCCTCAAAAGTATAAACTGATGTCTCTGATCACAGCAAGCTGTGCTGGTGATTTGAAGGGGAAAGATCAGCTTGCCTGCTGTCTCATCTAACTGACGTACAAGAGCTATGGGATTTCTATGCTAACTGTGCCTGCATGCACAATAGGTGTAACTTCTAGATAATAAAACCGGCTCAAAATACAAAATGTTTTTTTCAGTGGAGAATGAACAAACAGCAACTGTACAAATACTAGATCTGTATGGTCACAGCTAAACTAACTTTATAAAAAATATGTATGCTAACAGGACGGAGCTGGATCTTGAATTTCTGCCTACGTGGAGAATAGGGGTTCTGGATTGTTGTAGCCGATCACTAAGTTTATATTAAGAATACAGTGCGGAAACAGGTCTTTCGGCCTGCCGAGCCCACACCGACCAATCACCCATCCAATAGTTCTATGTTACACCATCTGACATAATTCACAGAGGTCAATTAACCTACAAGCCTGCGCGTCTTTAGAATGTGGGAGGAAACCAAAGCACCTGGAGGAGACCCCCGCGGCCACGGGGAGAATGCACATACGTCACACAGTCAGCACCTGAGGTCAGGATGAACCTGATTCTCTGCAGCTGTGAGGCAGCAGCTCTACCTCTGCGCCACTGGGCTGCCCTAAGTGTTGGAAATGCTCTATATGCCAATTAATTAAAAGGTTTCTACAAGGACAAATAGATTTTGCACTTTAGTTATATCTAAATAATGTTTAAGGAGATAAATATTTGCAACAGCATGTGTGCCTCATGTTTTGAAACCACTGGTCAGAGGAAGTTTTGGAGCAGACATTTTAAATGATTTCTTACAATGATGGGAATATTGGCCAATTTCAGTATTTCCCCATTCATAACATATGCCAGTAGCTGCCAAGGATAAAGGCACTAGACAGAGGCTTGTTTCCTTCATTGGATGAAGAAGAAAAGCAATAAAACAAACAGGCATATGGATGCAGGGACAAAAAAACTGTTGGAAGAAACAAGACCAAAACAGGAAATGGAAGTGATTTTATAAAATTACCATTGGCGATTTTCCAATAAATGGGTGGAAAAACAGCCCCATGATTATTCTCTGGGCAGTAAGCTTACCTCGAGCGGAAAAAGTGAGTCTGAGACATTGTGGCATTTCCCTGAAACCAGCAAAAAACTAGGCCCATCTGCAACAAAAAATGCCAGAGTAACTCAGCGGGGCAAGGGGTATCACTCGAGAACATGGATAGGTGACATGTCGAGTCGGGATCCTTCATCAGACCCACTGTCAACTATTCATATTCTCTAGAGATGCTGCCTGTCCCGCCGAGTTACTCCAGCATGTTGTGTCTTTTTTGATAAAGCAGCATCTTAGGTTCCTTGTGTCTGCAAGGCCCTAAAATTTCATCTTTGACCAGTTGCATTAGAGTTTCCGCAGTGATTGAGTTAGTAACTAATGACTACAACAACTATTAATCAGATAAGGAAATCTCTGCGAATCATAGTAGTAATTGCTTGGATTTCAAAGGTGGTCTCGAACCGAAATATCACCCATTCCTTCTATCCAGAGATGCTGCCTGTCCCGCTGAGTTTTCTCCAGCATTTTGTGTCCACTTTCAAAGTTGGTGGTCCATTTAGGTGAGAATTTACTGAGATTGTGTTGTGAATGAAATCTATTTTCTTAGGAATCGGTTCAAATATTTTAAAATTTGCAGCAGCATCTCCTCATAAGTGGGACGACAGGCTAAAATGAACACATGTGCAAGAGAGGGGCAGGGTGTGAATGGGACAAAGGGAGTGGGAAATACACACATAGATACCTGGAACAGTAGTTCATCTAGTCTAACTTTCAACAAGATTCTCAGAACAAAAAGATGGAGCCAAAGGATGACATAGAGTTGGCAGAGAAACTGCAAAGATATGGCTTAACCATGCATTTGCATGGCACATAAACAGGGCAGAACTCAGTGGAAGTTAAGAGGAATTAGAGTTCACAAGGGACCTAGCGAAACAGGAATAGTTTAAAAGGTAACCAAGAAGGATGTAACTTATCTGAAAAGAAAACAAGTAATACAAGCAATAGCGTGAACATCAGATGGGGAGATATTTTACCTTTTTGGGTTGCCATTCAGAAGATACATACAGAGGGCACCAGATAAAAATATCCGCACAGTAACATTATGATCAAGACAGCTACAATGTCCTAAGGAAAAGCCTTAAAGTTGGTTCAGATCTCCGATGGACTCCATCACAACAGAATTGTTTCCATTTTGTTAAATGTTAATTGAAAACACAATATTTTTCACACACTTCATCCAAAAAGGAATTGCAGGTACCAATGGAAAAAGATTTAATTGAGAAAGGTAGTTAAGGGTTTGCATGCTATTGGCTTTTACCTTTCTGTTACTTCTGAACGTGGGGGAGAAAACAAATCTGCCAATTATGTTTGACATGGGTATCTGGTCAGCACTAAACAAAAGTACAAAAATCAGAGAAAACCACGTACCATGCTTTTGCGTCTGGGATCTGGCTAAAATTTAGATGAAATAGGTGGACAGAGGTTCATGCAATGGGATTGAGACTAATTCAACACAGATCACTCATGTTGTCCAGGGGGAATGGAAATCTGAGAAAATGGCATGTATCACTACTTTACATTTATAATCTGGAACGTTAGTCTGGAAGTAATCCAGAACACTGATCTGGAAGTAATATTATTAATTAGGAATATTAATTCTGAGCAAAAGCTTGGAAAGGGTATCTGACCAAAATCATGAATAACATGGTGATAAATCAGCCTTTGGATGAAGGTTAGAAACATTAACTTTAACCTGTGTTCTCATAGCCAAAGAGTATAAGAAAAGTGAAAATTAAAATCATAATCTCAACAGAAATTGTTTAGCCAATTTGGTACAGTAATCAAGGTTGACAAAAGTATGACGTTTTCCTAAATAAAAGGTCACCAAGTCTGCAATTTAAGTAACCACACCTCACTGCACATCATATTGGGTAAGCAGTACCTTTGCAAGTTGGCTATATTAAAAATAAAACAATTTTGCACTACAGTTTATTTATTTGAGTCCGCATAATCTCAGGAAGGTCTGCAGGTTATTAGATGACAACCACATATATTCCACCAGGCTAAACTGTAGATAGCCCATGATAAATCCACAAAGCACATCTGTCACATTGTGCCTTCCTAGCATCACCCTCGAGAGTCCCACAATACACACCCACAGCACAACCAAAATGCGGAGCGGAACAGCTAAGACCAAGTGATTGAGGAAGAATCGGCCACCCATTGCTGCTCTGGTTGCGTGTCCCGATGGGAAGGAGTATCTGTCCACAGAAAACGTAGCAAACATGTCCATCCTGTTGTGTGTGGGGCGACGCCTGCGGACCAACGACTTGACAACGCCAACCAGGACCAGGTCTAAGATTAACGCTAAACAAGGAAACAAACTATTATTATATGGACACACACTCCCGCACATAGAGGAATACCACTACAACAACGTACAAAATAAAGGAGTTCTAATGGAACAAAGCACCCTGAGGCAGTGATCAGATCTGAAACAAAACCTGAGAAGCAGATTAAGACAAGTGACGAAAGGCTTGGTCGAGGAAGTGTTTTGAGGACCATCATAAAGGAGGAAAGGCAGAGAGGTGAAGTTTTAGGAATGCGTGTACAAGGCAGTAGAAAACATGCAAATTAGAAATGGGACTATTAAGAAAGGTTACAATTGAGGCTGTGCAGAGATCTAAGAGGGTTGAAGGGTTGCAGGAGACAGCAGGAGATGGGGGGGGGGGGGGGGGGGGGGGGGGGGGGGGGGGTGATAGTGGTGAGGCTATGAAGAGACTTGGAAAAAGGGATGAGAATGTTAACACTGTAAATTGCAGAAGTAAGTCAGTGCAGGCCAGTAAGCACAAGCGTAACAGGTTAATGAGATCTAGAGCTAGTTTAGACTAATGCCAGCAGAGATTGGAACAAGTAAGATTAGGTAGGGTTAAAAATAAAAAAATGGGATGGGATGCCGTTCAAGAACGGATATGTGGAAGTGGGACAGTTTGGGTCCAGGAAGAGAATACATGAGATGGGATAGAATCTGCAGCTACTGTAGATGCAATTTTAGATCTAGGCAACAGGAAATGTTAGGAGTTAGTAAAAGGGTGGGGGAGAGGAAAATGAAAAAAAGCACCGAATAAGATCGTTTTTATTATAAATGATGTGTATTGGATTGAAAAATCCAATCTCCTCGTCTCTGTTGGAGAAGATGGACAGTTTGTGGCAGAATGCAACTGGGTTTTATATTTGCATTTCTGGGTAATCTTTAAATAATTATCAATTCAACAATTGAAAAAGACCATGATAATTCTTAATGAGCTAGTCAGATTAGGCAATGTGCGGTAAAACCAGAATGTTGCCAATAATGTACCAGTTTGCTTCCTCAAACTTTTAGGATGAGGAGTATAAGGCAGAGGCTGATGAAGATGAGAAGGATTCAGAAGAGAGAGTAATGGTTTTCATCAGGACAAGGGCATCAAAGGTATTAGCCAGACAATGATTCAGCAGATAAGTAACTGCGTGATGAATAGCGTGCCAGAGACAGAAATAGTTAGGAATTGTAGCGAACAATAAAGAAGAGTACTGAAGGATTATGGCTTGGGAGTAAAAAACATGCGAAACTCGATACAAGGAAGAGGGCACAATGACAAAGGAACAAAAAAAAACATACAATGGATGGGTGAAAGTCGTGAATCGAAAAGGTCACAATAACGTAATGAAGCTACTGCAACGGATAAAGAGTCAAAAGTCATTTAAGTAGAATAAATGCGATAGCTTCTTATTGATTTATAATCAATTTATAATTATGAATCTAGATCAGATGAAGTAAATTATTGATTTAAATTTCCTAGCTGTCACTGCCAATAAATCAAATGCTGCTAGTCTAATCATGGTAAGATACATCAACTGGGAAGAAAAGATAGTGATTCACATTAAGATTGTGGAACAAGAATTCCAAATGCTGAAGTTGACGAGAGTAGGTTTAGCTTAGTACCTCAGACACTCTCCGCCGCCTCCGCGCATTCTACTCTCTAGGCCCTCACCCCCTCATCTTCACCATGGATGTCCAGTCACTCCACACCTCCATCCCCCACCAGGATGGCCTCAAAGCCCTCCGGTTCTTCCTCGACCAGAGGAGCAACCTATCCCAGCCACTGACACTCTCCTCCGCCTAGCGGAGTTGGTCCTCACCCTCAACAACTTTACGTTTGACTCCTCCCATTTCCTCCAAACACAAGGCGTAGCTATGGGCACACGCATGGGCCCCAGCTACGCCTGCCTCTTTGTCGGGTACGTTGAACATTCCTTGTTCAGTACGTACCAGGGCCCCATCCCCGACCTCTACCTCCATTACATTGACGACTGCTTTGGGGCCACCTCCTGCACCCACACACAACTGACTGACTTCATCCACTTCACCACCAACTTCCATCCGGCACTACAATACACCTGGACCATTTCCGACACTTCCCTACCATTCCTTGACCTCACCATCTCCATCGCAGGGGACAGACTTCTGACCGACATACACTACAAACCAACTGACTCACATGGCTATCTGGACTACACGTCTTCCCACCCTGCCCCCTGTACAGACTCCATCCCCTACTCCCAATTCCTCCGCCTACGCCGCATCTGTTCCCAGGATGAGACGTTCCACACCAGGGCATCGGAAATGTCCTCGTTCTTCAGGGAACGGGGATTCCCCTCCGCCACCATAGATGAGGCTCGCACCAGGGTCTCATCCATACCCCGCAACACTGCTCTCTCTCCATGCCCGCACTCGCAACAAGGGCAGAGTCCCCTGGTCCTCACCTTTCACCCCACCAGCCGTCACATACAACACATAATCCTCCGCCATTTCTGCCACCTCCAACGTGACCCCACCACCGCCACATCTTCCCATATGTCTGCCTTCCACAAAGACCGCTCCCTCCGCAACTCCCTTGTCAATTCTTCCCTTCTCTCCCGTACCACCCCTCCCCGGGCACTTTCCGTTGCAACCGCAAGAAATGCAACACCTGTCCCTTCACCTCCCCCCTCGACTCCATTCAAGGACCCAAGCAGTCGTTCCAGGCGCGACAAAGGTTCACCTGTATCTCCTCCAACCTCATCTACTGCATCCGCTGCTCTAGATGTCAGCTGATTTACATCGGGGAGACTAAGCGGAGGTTGGGCGATCGTTTCGCCGAACACCTCCGCTCAGTCCGCAATAACCTACCTGAACTCCCGGTGGCTCAGCACTTCAACTCCCCCTCCCATTCCCAATCCGACCTCTCTGTCCCGGGTCTCCTCCATTGCCAGTGAGCAACACCGGAAATTGGAGGAACAGCACCTCATATTCCGCCTGGGTTGCTTGCGTCCGGATGGCATGAACGTTGAATTCTCCCAATTTTGCTAGCCCTTGCCGTCTCCTCCCCTTCCTTAACCCTCGAGCCGTCTCCTCCCATCCCCCCGCCCTCGGGCTCATCCTCCTCCCTTTTTCCTTCCTTCTCCCCCCCCACCCCCCATCAGTCTGAAGAAGGGTTTCGGCCCGAAACGTTGCCTATTTCCTTCGCTCCACAGATGCTGCTGCATCCGCTGAGTTTCTCCAGCATTTTTGTGTACCTTCGATCTTCCAGCATCTGCAGTTCCTTCTTGAACAGGTTTAGTTTAAGTTTTGTTTATTATTGTCATGTGTACCGAGGTACAATCAAAACATTTTGTGTGATATCCATTCAAAACTATTCATGATTACATCAAACTATCCACAGTGCACAGATAAGACACTAAATGCTCGACTAACTGAGCAGGACAGGCAGCATCTCTGGAGAAAAGGAATGGGTGATGTTTTGGGTCGAGACCCTTCTCCAGACTCGAAACGTCTCCTTTTCCTTCTCTCCTGAGATGCTGCCTGTCCTGCTGAGTTACTCCAGCATTTTGTGTATATCTTCGGTTTAAACCAGCATCTGCAGTTCCTTCCTACACAGTGCACAGATAATTGGTACAACATTTAGTGTAAGGTGCAGTCCGATAAAATCCAATTAAAGATAGCTCAAAGATCTCCAATGAGGTAGATGGGAGGTTATGCCCCTGTCCCACTTAGGAAACCTGAACGGAAACCTCTGGAGACTTTGCACTCCACCCAAGGTTTCCGTGTGGTTCCCGGAGGTTTTTGTTAGTCTCCCTAATGGTCAAAAGTGGTTTCCGTTTCTTCTATGTTCCAGCGATTATTTCAAAAATTTAAAAACCGGCCGAGACTAAAAATCGGTAATTTTTTAGTCGAAGCCGGTTGCGATGCTAGTTGAAGGTGGTTGCCAGAGGTTGCAGGTAGTTGAAGGTCTTACCTTCCACTAGTTGCCGGAACATAGAAGAAGCGGAAACCACTTTCGACCATTAGGGAGAATGACAAAAACCTCCGGGAACCGCACGGAAACCTTGGGTGGGGCGCAAAGTCTCCAGAGGTTTCCGTTCAGGTTTCCTAAGTGGGACAGGGACACTTAGGACCACTCTCTGGTTGGTGAGAGGATGGTTCAGTTGCCTGATAGCAGTTGGGAAGAGACTGTCCCTGAATGTGGAGGTATGCGTTTTCAAACTTTTGTACCTCTTGCCTGATGGGAGAGGGGAGTAGAGGGAGTGACCGGGCAAATTTTAGCCATTGCATCAAAGGTAGCCTACATAAGCAGCTAATAATGTTGATAATGAATAGGGCAAACAATTAGATCAAGCAAGTCAGCCGGCTCATCATCACTCCAACACAACCCCGCACCACTAGAAAACCCAGAAGAGATGTCATCACTTGAAAGGTCACTATAATTCACTGCTATATTCCTTCATCATTTCTAAAGGCTTGGCGGACATGAAACTCTTGATCTACAGACACAGAGCTGGGGCACTTTACAAGCACATTTGATTGGGATTTGATTCCATTTGCAATGACCATTATAATTATGTCTCTACTTCCCTGCATGGATGGAGTTAGTCTCCTGCACAAGTTACTCCTCAATCACAGAACAAATCCCCATTCTATGAATATGCAGAATTCTCAATCCCCATCCATTTTTAATAAAAGCTATTTTTAAATGATGTATTTTAGAACCTATTCAATAGTATTTTAGAACCTATTCAGAACGTCTTCTCAAAAGAAGACATGATGGCTTGATTTATGGATAGGCAATGAACATTAGTATGAAATCTTAATTCTGATGGACAAAAATTGTCATTATTATCCCAACTTATGCATTCCTTTTAGTTTATCAGGGTTGAGATGGGTCTGTGCCAACTAATGTATAGAAATATAAGCATACTTAAAAAATGGGAGAGATAAAGAGAGGCGAGACAGGAAATAACAAAAATTAAACATATAATGATCAAATATTAGTTATAGTGTAGGCGGGAACTGCAGATGCTGGTTTAGTAGTCTGAAGAAGGGTCTTGATCCGAAACCTCACCCGTTCCTTCACTCCAGGGATGCTGCCTGTCCCGCTGAGTTACCCCAGCATTTTGTGTCTATATTAGATATTAATTACATATCTTTTGAATTCATTTAAGAATGTTTTCTTGTTTAGGAAAGAACTGCAGATGCTGGTTTAAATCGCAGACACAAAATGCTGAATTAACTCAGCGGGACTGGCAGCATCTCTGGAGAGAAGGAATGGGTTACGTTTCGGGTCGAGACCCTTCGTCAGAGTGATGTCAGGGGAATGGGCTGTGCAGAGAAAAAATGTAATTGGAGACAGCAAGACTGGTAGGAAAATTGGGAAGGGGAAGGGGTTGGAGAGAGAGGGAAAGCAAGGGCTACTTGAAGTCAATGTTCATGCCGCTGGGGTGTAAGCTACCCAAGCAAAATACGAGGTGCCAAATAGAATTTGGTTTTCTTTACTCAGTCTTTTATTTTGGCAGAAGCTCCCACTTTTAAATGTAATATAGGTGACAGTTGTCCTTGAGTGGGGAGAAAAGTTGCGAGAAAGCAAAATAAATCCCTATGCTGAGAGCGTTGTCTTGTTTGTGTTTGGCCAAGGATGAACAAATATCAGTAAAGACATCTTTCAAATTGATGCCTCCGGAACAGATTCTGAACCGCCATATGGTTAATTTGCCTTTCCAATTAATATTATTGTTTTGTTTCTATGCACAATTATGCACAAAATCTAATTGACAATAAAAATTAAACTATGATATGCATTTATTTTTGCTGAAGGAGCAGAAAAATGGTTTTCACTTGTTTGCAATGCTCATTGAAATTCAATGCAATCAAATGCATGGTCATATTGACAATTTGGAGCCTGAACCCATATGTCAATTATTTTTTTCAAAACGCATAAAGAAGCAACTAAAATCACTGCAGTGACAGGAAAAACAAGTGTTGCTTATTTAAATCATTTCTGAAGTACAGTAGTACGTGACCTGCAATGGACCCCAACTTTACTTCATTTTACGCCTACCTGGACTCTACTCACCCAGTGGTATATCGACTTCTCTAACTTCAAGTAACCCTTGCTTTCCCTCTTTCTCCATCCCTCCCCCATCCTTGTTCTCCGACCAGTCTGACTGTCTCCCTGATTATTTTTTTCTTTGTATGCTTCGTTGTCACCTTCCCCTAGTTAACAATGATCTATGCTACATTTTCCTTGACCTTCGCCCCCTCTGATGTCTCATTTTCACACCTTACCCTTCCATATCTCTGTGTCTTCCTCTCCCCTGACTGTCTGAAGAAGGGTCTCCACCCAAAACATCACCCATTCCTTCTATCCACAGATGCTGCCCGTCCCACCAAGTTACTGCAGCATTTTGTGTCTATCTTTAGTGTAAACCAGCAACTGCAGTTCCTTCCTACACACTGAAATGATGTGTTCGGTCAAATATCCTTTTGTCAGAACTCATGCATAGTTTTAACTCCATGGTGCAAATTTTGGACCTAAGCTTTGGTGATTCCTGTTAGAAAATGTATTCTTGTACTGTTCTTTCCATGCATGCCCATGGGCTATGATGCCAGCCTTTGCAGTGATGACTCGCAGCATGACCAATAAAATTGGCTTGTTTCCCTTCCCAACTGAGCAAGAGATTTATTCTCAAAATTAACGATGTAAGTTATTGGGGCAAATCCTCCAAAATTATGGAAGAACTCGGATAAGGACATGGACAGATTTGCTGGCTGCAACGGTAAAAACCCCAATCCACAGAAAGATTCAACCCTGTCTGGCCTGTGGACTTGGGCATCACACAACTGTGCGAATGGTGTGGGGAGGAAAGGCTGAGACGGAGATAACGAGATTATCTTGGATACACAAAGGAAGGAACCAAGCCTCAGCAGACGGTGGTAAACAGGCCAGCTCAAGCACAATCACCATCTTGGATGACCCATCCATCGAGACAATAGGAGCCCGTCCAGGCGATGGGATAACGATCAGGCCGAGGGATCATGATATCAGCAAACCCCTTATCATCGGAAGCCTATTGTTAATGCCAGATCGAAACTGGGAATCATCAAAAGAACTCTTTTATCCAGAGGACCACCTAGGGGTTTCAAAGGAAGCTCAGGTATAAAACAGGAGTCAAGCCAGAACTCTTTCTCTCTTTCTGCTCTGCTGGACGGCTCGTGAGCCCAATTGTAAGTACCCCAGTGACCTGGTGAAATTCCCGAAATAGGATAGAGAGTGAGGAGAAAGGGAAAGGGGGAGTATACTTGCAGGTTAAATTGTGTAAAGTAAGTTTTACGACGTGCCCGATAGTTTTCCGTCCATAGTCTTAGTTTAAAGCATAAGTTTAGCCACGTATTATGTAGTGTTGGTGCGATTCGATTTCTCATTGTTTATTAAAGCCTGTAAATTTTAGACTTGCTTTGAGTCCATCTTGGTTTCTGTTTTCTCTCATCAGCACACTCTGGTCAATTCAACCTTTTTATCATATCCCACCACAATTCCGAGGTCTAGAACCTAGGGGAATCCCTTTTGTTGTATTCTCTCTTGGAAACCGCTCGAGTGGAGTGGTGGCCGTTTGACCCTCCGACAAGGGAGAGAATAACTCGGGCAGTTGGGCCCGAAGGGAAATAAAGGGAATCGCAAAACCCCTACAACGAGGACCATCCAGCTAATGGCTCAGGATGTGTAGATGGTTTATGCATGCAACCTATAATGTAGCTATCTCAATACCACTAACCACGCCCAGTCATCTCAGTATAACTGTGATATCTTCCCCTTGCTCCTCTCTTGCTTCCAGTACGCCTGAAGACTAGATGCAGTCAGTACTGGGACGTGTTTGACATGTGCCTTTATTAAAGACTCAGTAAAGTTACAGTGTGTCAGACTGGACTCCTTTACATGGTGTCAGAAGTGGGATCTTCTCAGCTGCCTGTCGTTCCCGTGGGAACATTCCTCCAGCTCCCAGACAAGTTTTAAACAACCTTCAACAAGTTGATACCAAATTTGGTTCCCAGTCTTCTGTCGACACTGCCCTCGACTCTGAGCCCAGTATTTCCATGGGAGATGCCAGTGTTTATTCTCTCTTTCATAATCAATCTCGCCTCCCCGATCCTTCTGTGCTTGTCACTGTCAACAACAAGTCCTTCACTGCTAAGCTGGACACGGGGGCGAAAGTGAATGTTATGTCAATATCCTTGTTCAGGAAGATAAGAAATAATGAGCTGTTAACTGCTGATCGCTCCATATTGCGTGCTTATGGGGGAGAAGAGCTAAAACCTGTGGGGAGGGCCACCTTCCACTGTGTGCTGAAGAAATCTTCGCATGACCTGTCGTTTTTCATTCTTTATTGTGACTGTGACTCTGTTGAGCAATCAGGCCTGTCAGGACCTCGGGCTGGTGTCCTTTGACCGTACTGTCCACGAAGTGCGGGTGATGCTGAATCCACTCTCCAAGTACCCTGACCTATTCGATGATGATCTGGGTAAGCTGCCCCTTGTATACAAGATCGCAACTGACCCGTCGGTTGTACCAGTGGTCCGTGCTCCACACAGGGTGTCGTTTGCCATGAAGGGCAAGGTCAAAGCCATGCTGAAGAACATGGTTGACATGGGAGTGCTTGAAGCTGTCAGCGAACCCACCGACTGGGTCTCCACCATGGTCGCCACCATGAAGAAGGGTAAGAACGAGATACGGGTGTGCATCAACCCCAAAGACTTAAATCTGGCAATAAGGCGTCCTCATTACCCCATGAGGACTGTAGAAGATGTTGCTGCCCAGGTCGGTCAGGCCATGGTGTTCTCTGTCCTTGATGCCAGGAGCTCATTCTGGCAAATACCTCTAGACAAAC
The DNA here is from genome assembly GCF_028641065.1 of Leucoraja erinaceus. Lineage (NCBI taxonomy): Eukaryota > Metazoa > Chordata > Chondrichthyes > Rajiformes > Rajidae > Leucoraja > Leucoraja erinaceus. Next base: position 51,191,293 of record NC_073386.1, read on the forward strand.
ACTCCTCAGACTTAACCACTTTTGGCACCCCCTTCGGAAGATTCAAATTTTTGCGGATGCCGTTCGGCTTCAACTCTGCTAGCGAAGTGTTTCAACGCTCCATGGAGCAACTGTTTGCTGGCCTGCCGTGTGCCATTATCGTGGATGACATCCTGGTTTGTGGGAAAGATGCTGCTGAGCACGACCACAACCTCCGACGGATTCTAGACCGCGCTCGCCAGATCAACTTAAAACTTAACCCGTCAAAGTGCAAGTTCCGTGTAGCTGAAGTACCCTATGTTGGCCACATCTTCACAGCCCATGGGCTGAAACCTGATCCGCAGAAGACCAATGCTATCTCCGAGCTGCCTGCCCCGACCGACGTGACCAGCCTGCAGCGTTTCCTGGGCATGGTTAACTATTTGGGAAAGTTCATCCCCGACCTCAGCGAGTTGAGCGCACCCCTGAGGCAACTGATGAAAAAAGACATTGCCTGGTCCTGGTTTCCCCAACAGGCTTTCGACCTTCTCAAAACAAAGCTGATTAGCACACCGACTCTCAATTTTTTCGATCTGCAACGTCCGATTGTAGTTACGTGTGATGCTTCCCGCTTCGGAATCGGTGCTGCCTGCAACTCCATGATGACGGCTCGCTGCAGCCCATTTCTTATGCCACGCGTACCATGACAGACACTGAGCAGCGCTATGCACAAATCGAGAAGGAGCTTCTTGCGGTTGTATTCGCCTGCTCCAAGTTCAAGGACTTCCTTTTCGGTACAAGGTTCACCGTCGAGACGGATCATCAACCTTTGGTGACCATTCTCAATAAGCCTATCCACATCGCTCCAGCTAGACTCCAGCGAATGATGTTACAGCTCCAGCGGTTCGACTTTCTGATCGTGTACAAGAGGGGCACCGAGATGCATGTGGCCGACGCGCTGTCCCGGGCCCCCCGGTCCTCCTGTGACAGGCACCCCTACGAGCAGGAGGATCTGCAGGTACTCAATGTCAACTTTGTTCCCTCTAAGCAGCTGCAGTGCCTGGTTGAGCACGCCGCCAACGACCCCGACCTGCAACAGCTCGCAGCTGTCATCCAGCGGGGGTGGTGCAGCAGACGCACCTCACTGCCTGCGGGCGCCCACCCCTTCTTTCTGGTCCGCGACGAACAGGTGCTCCGGGACGGCATCATCATCAAGGGTCACAAGGTGGTTGTCCCTGCCTCCCTATACGACTTGTATTACAACGCTGCCCACATGGGGCATCCCAGAGCCGATGCCACTGTCTCACATGCCCAAGAACAATACTATTGGCCCGGCATGGCCAAGTACATTAAAGCCCGAGTAGCCTCCTATCCTGATTGCAACACTCTTGCCCCACATCAGCAGCACTAGCCACTTCTGCAGCAACCTGCGCCTGCCTTGCCCTGGACCTCGCTGGCTGCTGACATATTCGAATGGCGAGGCAAGCACTACCTGGTGTTGGTTGATTCATACTCCAACTGGTTCGAAGTGGATCTTCTCCCTGCTATCACCTCTGAAATGGTCATCAGTAAGCTGCGCAGACACTTTGCTACCTTTGGGGCCCCGGTCCGCTTACAGACCGACAACGGCCGTCAGTTCACCAGTGCAGAATTCCAGGCTTTCGCTGTGAAGTGGAACTTCACTCACTATACCAGCAGCCCCGAATACCCGCAGAGCAACGGCCTGGCCGAGCTGTCCGCAGTGCCAAGAACTTGCTCGAGCAGTCTCGTCTCTCCAATGGTGACTTCTAGCAGGGTCTACTAAACATTTGCAACATCTCACGGGACCCTACCATGCGATCCCCTGCCCAGCGTCTGATGTCCCGCGTGCTTCGCCCACTGATGCCGATCGCCCAACAATCCCTGGTGCCCAAGGTCCTCCAGCCTGCCGCCGTCCAGCAACGGATTGCTCACAAGCATGAGGTACAGCGCCGCTCTCACGACAAGTCCTGCCGCCCGCTCTCACCACTACTGCCTGGCCAGGTCGTCCGCATGCAGACAGCCACCGGATTCTCCCGACTCGCAACCATTGTTGGTCGGGACGATCCCCGAGATCTTACCTGGTGGACTTTGATGGAACTGTCTACTGCTGCAGCCTCCTCCTGCGGATCCTTACGCTCCTCCGTTGCGTTTCGAGCCTGCCACTACTAATTACCCCACAGCTCCCTGCATGCCCCGGTCAGTTCGCTTGCCGCATTCTCCTCCCTCTGTGCTTCCTGGTTTCGGGCTGATGATCTCCTCCCCTGCTCGTTCTCCTTCTCCTCCTTCTCCCCCGTCTGCTCCTCCTGGATCACCCGTGCCGGTTGGGTCACCTTCCGCATTCCCGGTCGGGTCTCCGCCGACTTTCTCCTTCCCGGCTGCTGTTGCTCCGCCTCCTCTTCTATCTGGTGAGGAGGGTGATGGTGCTATACGCACACGCTCGGGTCGGGTTGTCAAACCTCCTGTCCGCTACGGTGATTTCGTTAAAATTTGCATGTGTTGTATAATCACACTGCCACTGTTATAACTTCAATTTTAGATTTCTAAGGGAAAGGATGTAGATGGTTTATGCATGCAATCTATAATGTAGCTACCTCAATACCACTAACCACGCCCAGTCATCTCAGTATAACTGTGATATCTTCCCCTTGCTCCTTGCTTGGTTCCAGTACGCCTGAAGACTAGATGCAGTCAGTACTGGGACGTGTTTGACATGTGCCTTTATTAAAGACTCAGTAAAGTTACAGTGTGTCAGACTGGACTCCTTTACAGGATGCAATCATTTACTTGTATGGAATTAGTTAGGAAAAGATTGGGTTATGGGCTCATCAATCCTTGAAGGCCATGCATTGGGTCTAAAATGATCAGACATCCACAGGAAACAGCATTACACGAGCAACTTCTAATTGCACTATACAGTGCTTGTACATCGAGATACAGAGCTAAATTGGGAAATGTTGATGTATGATGGAATCAATCACTATTTAATACTCTGCCTTTTGTTTTTTTCAGCAAAAGTGAATGATCATGTTTATCCACATTACACTGCAACTGCCATATATTTGCCCACTCACTCAATTTGCCTCAACTGCTTTGAAGTTTTAGTTTTATGGTGTAGGCAGAGCTGTACGGACACATGAAGTACACAAATTTGATTGTTTTTATAGACATAGACACCCTTCCGCCCAACTTTCCCACAGTGACCAACATGCCCCATCCACACTAGTCCTACCTGTCTGCGTTTGGCCCATATCCCTCTAAACCTGTCCTATACATGTACCTGCCCCAATGTTTTAATAAACATTGCGATAGTACCTGCCTTAACTATCTCCTATGGCAGCTTGTTCCATATGCCTACCACCCTTTATTTTTAAAAAAGGGGCTCCTTAGGTTCCTATTAAATCTTTCCACCCCCACTCACATTAAACTTACAGTACATTCAGAAAATATTCAGACCCCATCACTTTTTCCACATTTTGTTACATTACAGCCTTATTCTAAAATGGATTACATTCTTTTTTTTAATTATCGATAAAAGTGAAAAGAGGTGTTTAGAGATTTTAGCATAGTAATTAAAAAGAAATAACTGAAATATGCAATACAATACCATTTATTTGTCATTTGAACCTCACATGAGGTTCAAACGAAATTTGGTTTCTGCAGCCATACAAGAAAAGAACCAAGACACACACCAACACCAATATCACATTTACATAAGTAACATTCAGACCCTTTACTCAGTACTTTGTTGAGGCACTTTTGGCAGCGATTACAGCCTCAAGTCTTCGTGGGTATGACGCTACAAGCTTGGCACACCTTAATTTGGGTAATTTCTTCCATTCTTCTCTGCAGATTCTCTCAAGCTCTGTCAGGTTGGATGGGGAGCATCGATGCACAGCTATTTTCAGGTCCCTCCAGGATGTTCAATCGGGTTTAAGTCTGGGCTCTGGCTGGGCCACACAAGGACATTCACAGACTTGTCACAAAGCCACTCCTGCTTTATCTTGGCTGTGTGCTTAGGGTCGTTGTCCTGTTGGAAGGACCGCCGCCCCAGTCTGAGGTCTAGAACGCTCTGGAGCAGGTTTTCATCAAGCATCTCTCTGTACTTTGCTCCGTTCATCTATCCCTCGATCATGACTAGTCACCCAGTTCCTGCCGCTGAAAAACATCTCCACAGCATGATGCTGCCTCCACCATGCTTCTCAGTAGGTATGGTATTGGCCAGGTGATGAGCAGTGCCTGGTTTCCTCCAGACATGACGCTTAGCATTCAGGCCAAAGAGTTCAATCTTGGTTTCATCAGACCAGAGAATCTTGTTTCTCATTGTCTGAGAGTCCTTTAGGTGCCTTTTGGCAAACTCCAAGCGGGCCTTTTACTGAGGAGTACTTCCGTCTGGCCACTCTACCATAAGGCCAGATTGGTGGAGTGCTGGAAGGTTCTCCCATCGCAGAGGAACTCTGGAGCTCTGTCAGAGTGATCATCAGGTTCTTGGTCACCTCCCTGACCAAGGCCCTTCTCCCCCGATTGCATAGTTTGGCCGGGCGGCCAGCTCTATGAAGAGTCCTGGTGGTTCCAAAGTTCTTCCATTTAAGAATGACAGAGGCCACTGTGCTCTTCGGGACCTGCAATGCTGCAGAAACTGTTTTATACCCTTCCCCAGATCTGTGTCTCAACACAATCCTGTCTCAGAGGTCTATGTCGTCTTGGCTTGGTTTTTTCTCTGACATGCACTGTCAGGTGTGGGACCTTATATAGACAGGTGTGTGTCTTTCCAAATCATGTCCAATCAATTTAATTTACCACTGGTGGAGTCTAATCAAGTTGTAGAAACATCTCAAGGATAATCAATGGAAACAGGATGAACCCAAGCTCAATTTTGAGTGTCATAGCAAAGGGTCTGAATACTTATGGAAATGTAATATTTCAGTTAATTCTTTTTAATTACTTTGCAAACATTTCTAAACAGCTGTTTTCGCTTCTTCATTCTGGGATAAAAAAAATTGTTTTAATTCATTTTAGAATAAGGCTGTAACGTAACAAAATGTGGAAAAAGTGAATACTTTCTGAATGCACTGTGTCCTCTGGTTCTTGATTCCACTCCTCTGGGCAAAGGACTGTGCATTCACCCAATCTATTCCTCATGATATTAGAGCAAAGAGACAGATCATTTAGTCCAACAGGTTCATGACTGTTACACAGAAAAGCTGGAGAAACTCAGCGGGTGCAGCAGCATCTATGGAGCGAAGGAAATAGGCAACGTTTCGGGCCGAAACCCTTCTTCAGTTCATGACTGTGTTTATAATCTCTGTGAGCCTTTTTCCCCCTTCCTTCACCAACCTCATCAAGATATTTCTTTCTCATTAATGCACATGTTTAACTTAAAGGAAGGCGAGAGTGAAACTTTGAAGCTATGCTCTAGGTAGAATATCGTGCAAATTACCTCTTGTGTTTATTGTTGATTATTTATACGTCAGATCTTCATCAAATGAAAACATCTTCTAGGTTTACCCTATCGAATAGTTTTGTAATCTTATCAGATCATCTCTCAATCATTTTTCCCCCCAGGACAGAAGAGCCCCAGTCTGCTTAATCTTTCTTTATTTTGTTTAACCTCAGTTTCCCGGATCAATCTAGTGAATCATTTAGCACCTTCCTCAGTGATTCCATCATCAGTTTTATTTTTGGAGACCAGTACGGGTCACAATGCGCCTCGTACAGTCTAACCAAGGTCATCATACTCGTGTTTCAATTATACCCCTCTTGAAATCAATTCAAGTGTGTTATCAGTGTCCAACAGTCTCACCATCACAGGTCTGTATGAATACTTGCAATTCATGTTAAAAGGCATCAGTATTGAAATTACTGTACTGGGAATTGCTGAGTAAAGCTTTAAAGAAAGGTTCCACCAAATACAACTGAAACTGGCTTGTCAGATTATATATCTTTTTTTATATTGCAGATTCAATAAAAATTCACATTTTAAAGGGAAGCATGAATAGAGGATCCTGGGGATGAAATACAAACGTCTTTGAAAGTGGCCAGACAAGATATGAAGGCTGTTAAAACACACACATCTTTATAAAAGGAGACACACAGTAAAAAAGCAAAGAACATGCTAAACGCATATTGCTGGTTAGGCTGCATTCATGGATTATCTCTAATTTATCTCCATTTGAAGAAAGATGTGAAGGCCTCAGAAAGAGCCCGGAAGAGATTTATTGGAATGGAAGTAGTTTCATGGAGAGACTAAAGATGTGTTTTCAGGTCACAACTAGATTAGACAATAGGGTAAAACACCAATGGAAGACCTTCAAAAAGGTACTACAGAACAGATTGTTACACAAAATGAGTGCACACAGAATTGGGGGATTAATTAAGGATGCGGAAACAGAAAACAATGGAGATGAACAGATCATTTTTGGGTTTAGTAGTAGTAGCAGCAGTAGTATAGTTTGGTTTAGTTTATTAGTCAGAGTCATAGGGTGATACAGTGTGGAAAAAGGCCCTTCGGCCCAACTTGCCCACACCGGCCAACACTGTCCCAGCTATACTAGTCCCACTTGCCTGCGCTTGGTCGATATTCCTCCAAACCAGTCCTATCCATGTACCTGTCTAACTGTTTCTTAAACGATGGGATAGTCCCAGCCTCAACTACCTCCTCTGGCAACTTGTTCCATACACCCACTAACCTTTGTGTGAAAAAGTTACCCTTCGGATTCCTATTAAATCTTTTCCCCTTCACCTTGAACCTATGTCCTTGATTCCCCTACTCTGGGCAAGAGACTATGTGCATCTACCCGATCTATTCCTCTCATCATTTTGTATACTTCTATAATATCAATCCTCATCCTCCTGCGCTCCATGGAATAGAGACCCAGCCTACTCAACCTCTCCCTATAGCTCACACCCTCTAGTCCTGGCAACATTCTCGTAAATCTTTTCTGAACCCTTTCAAGCTTGACAATATCTTTCCTATAACATGGTGCCCAAAACTGAACAGAATATTCTAAATGCGGTCTCACCGACGTCTTATACAACTGCAACATGACCTCCCAACTTCTATACTCAATACTCTGACTGATAAAGGCCAAAGTGCCAAAAGCCTTTTTGACCGCCTTATCTACCTGCGACTCGACCTTCAAGGAACCATGCACCTGTACTCCTAGATCCCTCTGCTCTACAACACTACCCAGAGGCCTACCATTTACTGTGTAGGTCCTGCCCTTGTTCGACATCCCAAAATGCAACACCTCACATTTCTTTGTATTAAATTCCATCAACCATTCCTCGGCCCACCTGGCCAATCGATCAAGATCCTGCTGCAATCTTTCACAACCATCTTCACTATCTGCAAAACCACTAACTTTTGTATCATCAGCAAACTTGCTAATCTTGCCCTGCATGTTCTCATCCAAATCATTGATGTAGATAACATACAGTAATGGGCCCAGCACCAAACCCTGAGGCACACCACTAGTCACAGGCCTCCAGTCCAAGAAGCAACCTTCCACCATCACCCTCTGCTTCCTTCCATGGAGCCAATTTGCTATCCGCTCAGCTATCTCACCTTGGATCCCATGCAATGTAACCTTCCAGAGCAGCCTACCATGCGGAACGTTGTTGAATGCCTTACTGAAATCCATGTACACAACATCTACAGTTGCCCTCATCGTCCTTTTTGGTCATGTCTTCAAAATAAATCAATCAGATTTTTGAGACACAACCTCCCACATACAAAAACATACTGACCATCCCTAATCAGCCCTTGCCCATCCAAATGCCTGTATAACCTATCCCTCAGAATACTCTCCAGTAACTTACCAACTATAGATGTTAAGCTTACAGGCCTATAGTTCCCAGCATTTTCCCTGCAGCCCTTCTTGAAAAGAGGCACAACGCTTGCTGCCCTCCAGTCTTCCGGCACCTCTCCTGTATTTAAGGACGACTCGTAAATTTCAACCAGGGTTCCCGCAATTTCCTCTCTAGTTTCCCGCAATGTCCTTGGATATATCTGATCAGGCCCTGGAGATTTGTCTATCTTCACACACAACAGTACCTTCAGTAGTTCTTTGACGGTAACACTGACTGCTCTCAAGACACTTCCATTGACTGCCCCAAGTTCCTCCGTCCTACTGTCTTTCTCCTCGGTAAAGACAGAGGAGAAATACTCATTGAAGACCTTACCATCTCCTGTGGCTCCACACAGAGGTGACCACTTTGATTCCTGCGAGGTCCCACTCACTCTATAGTTACCCTGTTCCCCCTTATATATTTATAAAATCTTTTGAGATTGTCCTTAATGCTACCCGCCAGAGCTATCCCCTGGCCCATTTTTGCCCTTCTGCTCATTTGTCAGTTTATTCCTTGGTTCCCGAAACTCCTCCAGGGTTGCACTTAATCCCAGCTGCCTATACCTGTCCCATGCATCCTTCTTGTTTTTTACCAACGCCTCAATTTCCCTTGTTAACCAGGCTTCCTTACGTTTGCCTGTTTTGCCCTTCACTTTACCGGGGACATACATATCCTGAGCTTTCATCATCACACTTTTAAAATCATCCCACTTGGCTGATGTTTCTTTCCCTTCAAATAACGTGCCCCAGTCAACTTGAGGGATATCTTCTCTCATAAACTCAAAGTCGGCCTTACCCCAGTTGAGCATTTTAACACGTGGACCGTCTCCGTCCCGATCCATAACTATCTTAATTAAACTGTGGTCACTGGTCCCAAAAAGCTCCTCCACAAACACTTCATTAACTTGCCTTTCCCAATACTAGATCCAGCGTTGCCCTCTCAAGTGTGGAGGCCTCTACATACTGCGTAAGAAATCTCTCCTTAACACTTTTGAGGAATTGCACCCCATTTAAACCCTTCACACTATGATTTTCCCAGTCTTTATTTGGAAAGTTAAAATCCTCTACTACAACAACCTTACTTGACCTGCAGCTGTCTGCAATCTCCCGGCACATTTGTTCTTCTAATTCCCGTTGACTATTCAGGGGTCTGTAGTACACCCTCAACAAAGTGATCGTCCCTTTTTTTTGTCATGTATACCGATGTACAGTGAAAAGCTTTGGTTGCGTGCTATCCAATATGAAATAATTACAATCGAGCCATTCACAATGTACAGATACATGATTAAGGGAATAACATTGTGCAAGATTAAAGTGCAGCAAAGTCCAATTAAGATAGCCCGGGTTTGGAAACCAGTAGGAGGGAGGGGTAGTGACGATCGGTGATATGACTCCTGATGTCGACGAGCTATATCAGTGTGTAAATATGCATGTTTATCGATGATGTGTTACACTTGTAATGCATTACAATGAGTCGGGTGATAGTGCGAGTTGGAAGAAGGGCTTCAAGGAATGAATGGAAGAGGGCAAAGCAGATAGGAATATGATGTGAATAAATGTATCCAAAGTCATCCACTTTGGCCGTAAAAAATAGAAAAATTGAATGTTTTGCAAATGGTGAAAGATTGAAAGATATTGGGGGTTCAGGGGAATCTGGTGCCCATGCCCACAAATCGCAAGATTCAGGCAATTAGAAGAGGACAGCATGTTGGCCTTTATGATTTGAGTGCCGCAAAGACATTTCAGTGAAATTATATCGAGCCCTAATGAGATGGTACATGAAATATTGTGAATTTGTCCGATCTCCCAGTCTAAGGAAGGACACACATAATAGAGGCAGCACCAAGGATAGTGCCAGAATTGATTCCTGGCTAAAAATAAATACCATAGAACCGTGTAACCAGACAGGAGCTATCTCCTGAGGATCGAAGAATGAGAAGTGTTTCATAGAATCGTACAGAATTTTCATGGGTCTTGGCAGATTAAACGTGGGGCATGCTTTAACAAATAATCTGTCTCAAAATAAGGGGTTGGCGATTGAAGATTGATTTGGGAAGAAATCTCTTCACCCTGAGGAAAGTGAATCTTTAGAATTTTCTATTCTAGAGAGCAATGGAGACTCGGTCATTGAGTATATGGCGGATTAATCAATAGTGCGGTTACGATGGTGCAGAGGTAGAGTTGCTGCCTTACAGCGAATGCAGCGCCGGAGACTCTGGTTCTATCCCGACTATGGGTGCTGTCTGTATGGAGTTTCTACGTTCTCCCCGTGACCTGCGTGGGTTTTCTCCGAGATCTTCGGTTTCCTCCCACACTCCAAAGATGTACAGGTTTGTAAGTTAATTGGCTTGGTAATTGTCCCTATTGGGTGTAGTGTTAATGTTAATGTGCGGGGATCGCTGGTCGTGCGGACCCGGTGGGCCGGAGGGCCTGTTTCCGCGCTGTACCTCTAAACTAAACTAAATTAAAAAGTAGATTTTCTTTTGATGTTATGCGAGTTCGGAAAGCAGCAATGTAGTAAAGATCTGTCATGATCTTACTGAATGGTGGCTCATCAAATTCATTTCATTTGGAACTAGAACTAAATTGCATCTGCTGATCTAGATGTCAGCTGATCTACATCGGTGAGACCAAGCGTAGGCTTGGCGATCGTTTTGCCGAACACCTTCACTCGGTCCACAATAACCTACCTGATCTCCCGGTGGCTGAGCACTTCAATTCCCCCTCCTATTCCGAATCCGACCTTTCTGTTCTGGGCCTCCTCCATGGCCAAAGTGAGCACCAATGGAAATTGGAGGAGCAGCACCTCATATTCCGCTTGGGCAGTCTGCACCCTAGCAGCATTAACATTGACTTCTCCAATTTCCGGAAGCCCTCATTGTCTCCTCCCCTTCTCAGCTCTTCCTCAACCCTCTGGCTCCTCCTCCTCTTCCTTTCTTCTTCCCGCCTGCCCCCCCCATCCCCTCCACCCTACATCAGTCTGAAGAAGGGTTTCGGCCCGAAACGTTGCCTATTTCCTTCACTCCATACATGCTGCCACACCCGCTGAGTTTCCCCAGCACATTTGTCTACCACTAAATTTTAGGTTCTATATATTTAAAATGTAAATACTTGAGATGACAAACAATATTAAGCTAAATCTAGTCTTTATTGTAAATCTATGGTCCCGAATTACAGGTACTTTTATTTATGGTAATAAATCCTACCTGTTCAACTGGATGATAATTTTATACAACTGGATTACATTTCCCCTCAATCTGGGTTTAACTAACCTTTCTTCCTAAATAAAGTAAGCCCGCTCTGATATGATGCTTGTAAACTTTCTGTAACTTTTCCAGTGTTATCACGTCTTTCCTGTTAACGCAGCAATCTAATTATGGTTTAACCACAGTGCTAATCAGTTTGAGTATAGCCACCTATATTCTGTGCTCTGTCAACGAGGGCAAATATCCTGTACTCCTTCATATTCACATCATCTTCCACTATCATTTGGTATTTGCAAACACTCAAAACAATTCTGAATGTTGTGGAGAAACAGTAATCAGCATTTTCATCAAGTCTACCTACGCCTTGTTTGATCTTGCTAAATACAGTGCTCAACAACTCCAGACTGAATTCCATTTACCAGGTTTCTGCCAACCTAATCAATCCACTGACATCTTCCAACAGTCTACTGCGCTGCTGCTTACAACTAGTTTTCGATTCATTTGCATGGATGGCTCCTAAACGTCTAAATTATTGATATAATACAACAGAAAGCATGGGACACAGGTCCTGCTATTGGTGGAATCCCTCTGTCGACATCCTACCTGATACTGAAGCACTCATTGACCCCTGTCATTTGCCTATAGTCGCAGTCCCAATATTACATCCACTTGCTCTTTAATAACGGTGATTACTCTGCCAATTGAGACTCCGTCAAGTGCTTACATCCACGTACGCTACTTCACACATCCTTTTGGCTCTCCTTGTCTGCTCTTCCAAAATGTTTGGTTTAGTTTAGTTTAGAAATACAGTGTGGATAGAGGCCCTTCAGCCCACTGAGTCCGCAACGACTAGCGATCCCTGCACGTTAACTCTACCACACATACACTAGTGACAATTTACTCATTTTACCAAGCCAATTAACCTACAAACCTGAACGGAGTGGGTGAGGAAACCGGGGATCCCGGAGAAAACCCAGGTGGTCACGGGGCAAACGTATCAACTACATATAGACAGCAACTCTACCGCTGCACCACCGTGCTGCTCCCATTTATTGATCAAGTGGGAGAGAGATAACCTACCCTTAAGGCTTATCTTTTATTCATCTGTGGCCTCCAAAAATTAAACCAGACTCCTGAATCTTATGAATGTTGCCGATAGGTCAGGAGTTGGTCAAGAGTGCCAAGCTGAGGAAGTCTGGCACTGGATTTGTGACAGAGTGGTACCAGCTAGAGAACTAGATGTGAAATTCATTTCTGGCTTTCAGGTTGTTCAAATAGAATGCTGAAATGACAATCTTGTCAGCATTAGTTTGGTTCAGAGATACAACATTGAAACAACTCCTTTCAGCCCATTGTGTGCACCGACCATCAATCACCCAAATCTTTTCCAGTTTGATCCATGGATGCTCCGAGTTATTCAATTGTCATTCCTTCTCCTAAATGTACTCCTTTAAGTAAATACCCAACGCTATTGTGATTTAAACTATTAAATCTATTTCCATCACACCTTACATTGAACATCGTTGCCAGTTCCAATCAACACACAACCTCATCTTCCTTTTGGTTACAATCCCATTCCCCTCATTCCTAATTCTGCTCATAGAAACATAGAAAATAGGTGCAGGAGTAGGCCATTCAGCCCTTCGAGCCTGCACCGCCATTCAAATGATCATGGCTGATCATCCAACTCAATATCCTGTACCTGCCTTCTCTCCATACCCCCTGATCCCTTTAGCCACAAGGGTCACATCTAACTCCCTCTTAAATATAGTCAATGAACTGGCCTCAACTACCGGTGGCAGAGAATTCCAGAGATTCACCACTCTCTGTGTGAAAAATGTTTTTCTCATCTCGGTCCTAAAAGACTTCCCCCTTATCCTTAAACTGTGACCCCTTGTTCTGGACATCCCCAACATCAGGAACAATCTTCCTGCATCTAGCCTGTCCAACCCCTTAAGACTTTTGTAAGTTTCTATAAGATCCCCCCTCAATCTTCTAAATTCTAGCAAGTACAAGCCAAGTCTATCCAGTCTTTCTTCGTATGAAAGTCCTGCCATCCCAGGAATCAGTCTGATGAACCTTCTCTGTACTCCCTCTATGGCAAGAATGTCTTTCCTCAGATTAGGAGACCAAAACTGCACACAATACTTCAGGTGTGGTCTCACCAAGGCCCTGTACAACTGCAGTAGAACCTCCCTGCGCCTATACTCAAATCCTTTTGCTATGAATGGGTAGAGCAAGGGAGAATGTGACATAATTTATTAAAATCTCACTTCCTGACTAGACTTATAGTGCCCTCCATAATGTTTGGGACAAAGACCCATCATTTATTTATTTGCCTCTGTACTCTACAATTTGAGATTTGTAATAGAAAAAAAATCACATGTGGTTAAAGTTCACATTGTCAGATTTTAATAAAGGCCATTTTTACACATTTTGGTTTCACCATGTAGAAATTACAGCCGTGTTTATACCCCCCCCCCCCCCCCCCCCCCCCCCCCCCATTTCAGGGCACCATAATGTTTGGGACACAGCAATGTCATGTAAATGAAAGTAGTCATGTTTAGTATTTTGTTGCACATCCTTTGCATGTAATGACTGCTTGAAGTTTGTGACTCATGAACATCTTGGTGTCTTCTCTGGTGATGCTCCGCCAGGCCTGTATTGCAACCATATTTAGCTTATGTTTGTTTTGGGGGCTAGTCCCTTCAGTTTTCTCTTCAGCAGATAAAAGACATGCTCAATTGGGTTCAGATCAGGTGATTGACTTGGCCACTCAAGAATTGCCCAGATTTGAAAAACTCCTTTATTGCTTTAGCAGTATGTTTGGGATCATTGTCTTGCTGTAGAATGAACCGCCTGCCAATGAGTTTTGAAGCATTTGTTTTAATTTGAGCAGATAGGATGTGTCGATACACTTCAGAATTCATTATGTTACTACCATCAGCAGTTGTATCATCAATGAAGATAAGTGAGTCAGTACCTTCAGCGGCCATACATGCCCAGGCCATAACACCCCCACCACCGTGTTTCACAGATGGGGTGGTATGCTTTGGATCTTGCGCAGTTCCTTCTTTCCTCCATACTTTGCTCTTGCCATCACTCTAATATAAGTTAATCTTCGTCTCAACTGTCTGCAAGATGTTTTTCCAGAACTGTGGCTGTTCTTTTAAGTACTTCTTGGCAAACTGTAACTCGGCCATCCTATTTTTACAGCTAACCAGTCGTTTGCATCTTGCAGTGTAGCCTCTGTATTTCTGTTCATGAAGTCTTCTGTGGATAGTGGTCATTGACAAATCCACATCTGACTCCTGAAGAGTGTTTCTGATCTATTGGGCGTGTGTTTGGAGGGTTTTCTAATAGAGAGAATTCGGCCTGCCAGTCCCAGTAAGGTCACCAATGCTCTCTTTCTTCTTAATGATGTTCCAGACAGTTGATTTTGGTAAGCCTAAGGTTTGGCTGATGTCTCTAACAGTTTTATTATTGTTTCTCAGAGTCATAATGGCTTCTTTGACTTTCATTGGCACAACTTTGGTCCTCATGTTGATAAACAGCAATAAAAGTTTCCAAAGTTGATGGAAAGACTGGAGGAAAGACCAGGTGCTGAGAGCTCTCTTATACCTGCATTAAGGAGGCAATTAAACACACCTGAACAATTACAAAGTCTGTGAACCTATATGTCCCAAACATTATGGTGCCCTAAAATGGGGGGGACTATGTATAAACACAGCTGTAATTTCCACATTGGTGAAATGCAAAATGCATAAAAATGGCCTTTATTAAAATCTGACAATGTGCACTTTAACTACATGTGATTTTTTTTCTATTACAAATCTCAAACAGAGGCAAATAAATAGATGGGTCTTTGCCCCAAACATTATAGTGGGCACTGTACATAGTCAGCATGGCTTTACACTGTTAGTGTGGGTTTGCTTGTGGGAGATCCTCTTTGAATAATATGACTGATTTTTTTGAAAAAGGTAACAAAATGTGCTTATACGATATGATAGAACTTTATTTATCCCAGAGGGAAATTGATCTGCCAGCAGTCACAAAACACAAGATAAGTGAAACATGAAATTAAAGTGACGAGTGGAAAGGATTAAAAAAGCAATGCAAATTGACTTCAAGGCCTTTGACAGGGTGAAACATGGGAGGCTGGTCTAAAAGGCAGGAGCTCATGAGACATGGGGCAAATTGGAGCTAAAATTGGTTTGGTTTTGGATGTAGAGTTGCTTTTGTGATTGGAAAGTGTGACCACTGAGTCAGCATATATTTTATGATTTTTTTTTGTTTTCCTTGGAGCAGCAGGTGACCTGATGAAGATAGACAAATTTGCGAGGAGCATTCACAGGGTGAATAGTTAAGAATTTTACCGCACGATAAAGGTGCATAACACCAAAAGATTAGGATAAGAGGCAAAGAAGGGATTGGAAGAATTTTTCCAACCAGACAGTAGTGGAGTTTAGAAACATGGAAAATGGGTGCAGGAGCAGGCCATTCGGCCCTTCGTGCCAGCACTGCCATTCCACATGATCAAGGCTGATCATCTATAATCAATGTTCTGCCTCAACTACCTCCTCTGGCAGTTTGTTCCATACACCCACCACCCTTTGTGTGAAAAAGCTACCCCTCACATTCCTACTTAATCTTTTCCCCTCCACCTTAAACCCAAGTCTTCTAGGCAAGAGACTGTGCATCGACCCGATCTGTTCCTCACATGGTTTTGTATACCTCAATAAGATCACCCCTCATCCTCCTGTGCTCCAAGAAATAGAATCCCAGCTTACTCAACCTCTCCCTATAGCTCAGACTCTCTAGTCCTGGCAGCATCCTTGTAAATCTTCTCTGTACCCATGGAGATGCTGTCTGTCCCGCTGAGTTACTCCAGCATTTTGTGACTACATTCAGTGTAAACCAACATCTGCAGTTCTTTCTTACACTATTCCTCTCATGGTTTTGTGCACCTCTAGTTGGTGAGAGGATGGGGAGGGGGTGAGAAGAGGGGGAGGGGTGAGAAGAGGAGGGGGAGGGGTGAGAAGAGGGGGGGGGTGAGTGGGGGGTTAGTGAGGGGGCAGGAGGTGGAGAGGGGAAGAGGAGGAGGGGGGGGGTGAGGGATGGGTTGAGGGGAGGATGGGGTTGGGGGTGGGAGGGGTGTGAGGGGGTGGCTGAGGGGAAATGGGGTGGTGAGGGGAGGTAGGGGGGAGTAGGAGGGGGAAGTAGGAAGGAGTGAGGGTGAGGGGGGGGCTGAGGGAGGAGTGGGGGGGCGGAGTGGGGGAGGAGGGGGGGGGGGAGGGTGGGGGAGGGAGGGAGTGACAGAGGGGGGGGGGGGGGGGGGGGGGGGGGGGGAGGGAGGGAGTGAGGGAGTGCGAGGGGGGGGGGTGGGGAGGGGGGAATGAAGTGAGGAGAGGAGGGGCGCGAGTGAGGGGGTGAGGAATGGGTTGAGGGGAGGAGTGGGTTGAGGGAGGGGTGTGTAGTGGTGGGTGTAGTGGGGGGGGGGGTGAGGGGGGAGTTCTCACCGAGCAGCAGGTTGAGCAGCACCTCCTGGCCGGCGGGGCTGTCGCTTTTGACGAGGCAGTAGACGGTGCCGGCCAGCCAGGGGATGCCGTGGCCCGACACCTCGATCAGCTTCATGATGGGCCTGGCGCTGCCCCAGGGAGAGTCGTCGGTGGCGCACACGCCCAGGCGCTTGGACAGCCACAGGTCGACGGCGAGCAGCGAGCGCAGGGCGATGCCGAGCAGCGACGGGTTGAGCTTCATGCGGCCGTCCTCAGAGGCCGAGTCCCGGCGCAGACCCGGCGCCGCCTCCCGGTGCCTGGGCGATGGCGGCGGCTGCCCGGTCCCCGTCCCCGTCCCCGACCCCTCGCCGCCCGCCCGCTGCAGCAACAGCAACGCCGGCCCTGGTCCCCGGCTCTGCAGCAGCGACTCCAGCCGGCGGGCCTCCCGCTCCCGGCTCCTGTGCTTGGGGGAATGTGACGGCATGGCCGCGGGATCACGGCTCACAGCGGCTCACTCCCGCCGCCATCTTGCAGGCGCGGCCCCGCGGGACGGCAGCGGGAGCGCGCCTCGTCTCACCATCATTCACCCCCTCTCACTGCTGCAGCCTGCACTGGCATTGAATGCAACAGTACTGGCATTGGATACACTGCAGCATCACAGCAGCCTGCACTGACATTGAATGCACTGAGCAACAGAGGAGCCTACACTGACATTCAATGCAGTGCAGCAACAGTACTGGCATTGGATACACTGCAGCAACACAGTAGCATGCACTAACATTGACTGGACTGCAGCAACAGTACTGGCATTCAATGCTGCTGCAGCATCACAGCACCCTGCACTGACAGTGAATGCACTGAGCAACAGGACTGCCATTAAACACGCTGCAGCATCAGTATTATCATTGAATACACTGGAGCAACAGAGGAGCCTACACTGACATTCAATGCAGTGCAGCCACAGAGCAGCCAGTACTCATTGAATGAATGCAACATTGGCAGCAACAGTACTGGTATTGAATGCACTGCAGCAACGTAGCAGCATGCTCTAACATTGACTGGACTGCAGCAACAGTACTGGCATTGGATGCACTGCAGCAACACAGCAGCATGCATTAACAATGACTGGACTGCAGCAACAGAGCAGCAGCAGCACTAGCATTCAATAACGCTGCAGCAACACAACAGACCTGGATAGAGTGGATGTGGAGAGTATGTTTCCACTGATGGGAGAGTCTAGGAGCAGAGATCATAACCTCAGAATAAAAGGATGTTCCTTTAGGAAGATGAGGGAGAATTTCTCTGGACAGAGGGTGGCAAATCTGTTGAATTCATTACCACAGAAGGCTGTGGAGGCCAAGTCAATGGATATTTTAAGGCAGAGACTGATATATTATTGATTAGTACGGGTGTCAGGGGTTATGGGGAGAAGGCAGGGGATGGCAGGAGAATGGGGTTGAGAGGGAAAAATACAGTAGACTTCATGGGCCAAATGACCTAATTCTGCTATCGCTTATGAACATTCAATGCACTGCAGCAAGAAAACAGCAGGGCTGCCAACATTGGGTGAGAGTGAGAAATTGCGAGGAAGCGCAGTGACTAAGCTTGCAGGGAGCTTTTGCATTTTTCAGCTTGAAATTGTGCAATCTGGTGCATACTGTAGCAAGTCTTTTAACTTACACTTGAATGCAACATTTATGCTTTAAATTGGATTAGGTATGAATAAGTTTAGGTTAAATTACATTACTGACTAGACTAAGTGGGACCCGTTGGGTCCCATGTTCACATGGGAGGGCTGGTCCCCCAACACAATATTCCACCTCTCCACCAATTCCAATATTGGTGGCCAGTGGGGAGTGGTGGGGTGGTGGAGCTTTCTGGAGTGCTAGTATTGGTATTGTGGGCTGAAGGGACAGGTTTCCAGAGGGCTAGTATGGACACTGTGGGCCAAATGGATTCTTGGGGTGACAGCTCAGTCACTCAAGCTTGATGTGCTGGCAGCTCACTCACGGCTGGTGGGCGAGCAGTTAGTTGACTCACGGCTATTGAAATTCCATTTCAAGCAGGGTGCAAGGCCACCAAATTCAAATGCAGTTTCCTACCATTTCAAGCTGAGTGCAAGGCCACCAAATTAAAGTGCAGTTTCATACCATTTCATGCAGGGTGCAACAACACCACATTCAAATGCAGTTTCATACCATTTCATGGAGGGTGCAAGGCCACCACATTAAAATGCAGTTTCATACCATTTCAAGCAGGGCGAAACCACACAAAACACCACATAAAAACCACACTCACAGTTCAGTAGACATTCAGTGTGTTCAGTTGATTCACAGCTCAGACAGAGTTGTGACCTCTCCCTCCCCCATCTTGCAGAGACTGAGCCACACCCACACTTCCGGGTTTTATAATTCCTCTCCCATCCCACCGGAAGGGACGTGGCCTTCATGGCGTGATTGACAGGAGAGAGATTCTCAACCTGTTTTGAAACACTAATAACACTTTTATTTTTCATTGATGGGAAGAATCCTTTGCACCTGATGAGCGGAGGGGGACTTAGTAAGATGGCCAAAAATCACAGCCGAAAGTGGTAGTGTCTTTATGTGTCTATCTTCAGATTAAACCAGCATCTGCAGTTCCTTCCTACACTCTTTGTTAAGCGAAACAGGTCCTATTCTCATGATATTATTCACCTCAACTAAGTCTTTTCTTCACCACCGCTGCTGCGGAGAATACAATCCCAGTTATCAAATCTTTCTACAAAGTGAAAATTGGGTGAAATGCGTGATTCTCACTGCATTCTCAATGCATGAGCGGCCCTGATCCTACACACTGGGAAGAATTTACAGAAGCCAATCAACCTACAAACCTGCACATCTTTGAGATGTGGAGAAAACCGGAGCAGCCGGAGAAAACCCCCGTGGTCAAGGTTTCAAGGTCAGTTTATTGTCAAATGTACTAATTAAGGCACAGTGATATTTAGGTCACAGGGAGAATGTACAAACCCCATACACACTGAAGCCTTTATCATGATTGAACCCGGGGTCCCTGTCACTGTAAAGGGCCTGTCCCACTTTCACGACCTCTGCCGACTTTGTCCTTGACTCATACTCGCAGCATGGTCGCCACGAGGTTGTAGGAGGTCATAGAAGGTCATAGGTTGGACGTAGCAGGCCGTGATGCTAGTCGTAGGTACTCGTAGGTCGGGGCGTTTTTCTAGCATGATTAAAAATGTCCACGAGTAAAAAAGGTCGTGCATTAGGTCGTGAAAGTGGGACAGGCCCCTAAGGCAGCAACTACTGCTGCACCACTGTGCCGCCCCAAAGTTTCCATTTTCTGGTAGATTTCTTGAGTGTGGCAATCCCCTATGAGTGTCTTTACAATGTCCTCATGTTCTACAGCCTGACACAACAAGGACAAACCACCCATCACAAAGGTGATCTAGTGGGGGAGAGGTCACCAGTATCAATGTAGAATATGACCAATGTCAGGAATGATCCCCCCATCCTTGAGAGGCTGATTTGATCTTCAAAAGTGCACTTGTAAATATTGGTTACTGTCCATGGAATTAATTAGCAAATAGCTTTTGGGGAGACTCAACGGTGTGTTGTATGTAACATGGTGTCATTGGTGCAGGGAAGGTCAACAAATTGGCTCCTGCCTTCAGGCATGTCGGAAACTGGCCATGATGAGAGCGATCAGTGGCAGGGTCCATTGAGAACCGTATATGAAAAGCTACCTGCAGGCTCAAGGAACTGCAGATGCTGGTTTACAAACAAAGACACAAAGTGCTGGAATAACTCAATGGGTGAAGCAGCATCCTTGGAGAACATGGACAAGTGACTGTCCCACTTTTTGTGTCGGAGTCCTTCTTCAGACCGATTGTGTCGGGGGGGGGGGGGAGGGAAATCTGGATGAGAGGTGGTGGTGGTGGGGGAGACAAAGTCTGGCTGGTGGATGCAGGGGGCAGCACTGTGGAAAAATGGTAGAATTTCTTTCTTACAGCACCAGAGACCCAGGTTCATTAATGACAGGGTGCTGTCCGTACATAGTTTGTACTATCTTCATATGACTGCGTGGATTTTCTTCGGGTGCTCCAGCTTTCTCCCACATTCCAAGGACGTGCAGGTTTGCAGGTTGATTGGCTTTTGCAAATTGTCCCTTGTGTTAGAATAGAACTAGCATGGTCGGCGTGGACTTGGTGGGCCGAAGGGCCTCTTTGTACACTGTATCTGTAAAGTAAACTAAAAGGTGGTGGTGTGGGGAGGATTGATTGGCAAATGTTTGGACAAAGGGGAAGCTAGCTGTGTAGTCGCATTACTGAAGCGACACACTCGTAAATAATGAAGTGCTGCATTGGAGGTTGCATCCATTGAAATTGAATGGACTGCAGCATTGAAGTGATGGGGGACCTGGCAGGGGATAGGGAGGGGGGAGCACCGAGAACATATTGGGACCATCAGGACTGTAATGAGTATTTTTGTAACTTTGTCAGAGCCAGCTAAGTGGTGACTCTTTGCATACTTTGTGTATTGTACGCAAATAATTTCACTGTAAAATATAATTGAATCATTGAACTGCAATGAATGAATCACAGTAGCAGATGTGCATATACTGGCAATGGTCGAAATGCGATGAAGATACTGACATTGCATGAACCATATGACAGGTTTAGGGGGACATGGGCTGAACGCAGCAGGTGGGACTAGTGCAGATGGGACGTGTTGGTTGGTGTGGAGACAGACAGAGGAGATTCGTCTATGTTAGCATCATGTTCAGCTTGGACATTGTGGGCTGAAGGGCCTGTTCCTCTACTGTATGGAAGGTACTATGTTTTAATCTCATGAACTTCAAATTTAACTAACGGTCATGTATGTGAAATCTTAATAGAAGTTTTTGTCTTTCATATAAACTGTGAATTAACTGCAGGAGCAGAACTGCATCCATTGCCAATGAATGAATTGCAACAACAATAGACTGGCACATGCTTGCAGTAAATGAACTGTAAAATGAGTAGGAATGAGCTGCAGATGCTGGTTTACACCGTAGATAGACACAAAAAGCTGGAGTACCTCAGCGGATTAGGCAGCAGCTTTGGAGAGAAAGAATTACGATACAATATCGTTTATTGTCATTTGAACCTCAAATGAAGTTCAAACTAAATTTGGTTTCTGCAATCATACAACAACAAAAAAACCAAGACACACACCAACACAATTTACACAAACATCCATCACAGTGAATCTCCTCCTCACTGCGATGGAAGGCAAAGTCTTGCTCTCCATTCTTCTCCCGATGTCAAAGCCCCGGCGGGCGATGGTAAGTCCCTCGACCGTTAAAGCCGCGCCGGGCGATGTAAGGCCCAGCTCTGGATCATTTTCAACCCAGCAATTCGGACGGGAGAAGTTGCCGTTGCGGGAGCTCTGATTGGCTGACGTTTCTGGCCTAGACCGTTCTTCAAACATCTTCCTGGAGACACCTTTGTGGGATGTAAAGACTGCAACATATGGGGTGGAAGCTAATTGAAGGGGCTTAAAGGTGAATTGTTGGGATTTAGACTTTAAAGATGCAGCGCGGAAATGGGCCCTTTGGCCCACCGAGTCTGTGCTGACCCATACACTAGCACTATTCTGCAGACGGGACATTTTACAATTTTTACCAAAGCAAATTAACGTACAAACCTGTACGTCTTTGGAGTGTGGGAAGAAACTGGAGCACCCGGGGAAAACCCACGCAATCACAGAGAGAATGCACAAGGTTCTTACAGAGAGCACCCTACGTCAGATTGGAACCCGTGTCTCTGGCGCTGTAAGGCACCAACTTTACCACTGAGCCACTGGGCTGCGGGATGTTGCACATTCATGTACATGGGTGTAGTTTATATGAAAGAGTGAACATCTAATAAGATTTCACATACATGACCATTAGTTAAATTTGAAGCTCATGGGATTAAAACATAGTACCTTCCATACAGCAGAGGACCTGGCCCTTCAGCCCACAATGTCCATGCTGAATATGATGCTAACGTAAACTAATCTCCTCTGTCTGTCTCCACACCAACCAACATGTCCCATCTGCACTAGTCCCACCTGCTGTGTTCAGCCCATATCCCCCTAAACCTGTCCTATCCATGTACCTGTCCCATTGTTTCTTAAATGTTGTGATGGCACCTACTTATTCATCCAGATGAAGGAAGACAACAAGGTTGGATAATGATTATGTACTTATGTAAGGCTGAAGGGCCTGTTTCCATGCTGTATCTTAAAGTGAAGTTGGATTGGAAGGTAATTGTTTATTATGCCCCACAAGTTGTCTATCACTGCATGGACACCTGCTTATCATGGGCATTATATACTTGGACTGCACAGTAGAGAGCAGCATATCTGTGTTTGCCATGGCCAGAGATTATTGATCATTAAATGGTTAGACTGGAAAAAAAACCTATATCGGAAAAATAGATTGCGATCCGTCAATAGTGCAGTTTATCAATTTCTATACTGGAGAGTACCGGACCACCAATACATATAGATTCGTATATTACTTGTTATATATGTTGCATATATAATGTTGTGAAGTTAGGAAGAGCAATGGTCTCTTACAAGCTTCTACACATGCACCACAGAAAGCATACTGTCAGGATGCATCACAGCTTGGTTCAGGAACAGCTCTAGCCCAAGACCGCTAGAATTTGCAGAGGGTTGTAGATGCAGCCCAGTCCATCACACAGACCAGACTCCCCACCATTCACACCATCTACACTTCACGCTGCCTTGGAAAAGCAGCCAACATAATCAAATATTTGTTCCACCCCAGCCAGCCTTCATCTCCCTGCTCCCATCGGGCAGTAGATAAAGAATCTCTTTAAGCGCGCACCACCAGACTCAAGAACAACTTCTTCCCCTCTGTTATCAGGCTTCTGAACGGTCCTTCCATAAGCTAGGGTACTGTCCAATTCATCACTGCCCCATTACGGACTGTGGACTTTGTCTCTGGAACTGGTGCGCTACAATGCAGAGAACTATATTCTGCACTCTGTATCTTCCCCTTTGCTCTACCTATTGTACTTGAGTTTGACTTGATTGTGTTTATGTGTAGTATTATCTGATCTGATTAGACACCATGAAAAACAAACCCTGTAATCAATACATGTGATAATAATAAACCTAAACTTGTAAATAAATGCCAGTGTATAGAAATCACTAAAATATGGAAGCCAGGTACAAAAGATAAACGTTTAATGGAATGATAACCTTTATAACAAAGCTAGTGTAAAATGTGGTAGGTGTATGGAACAAGCTGCCAGAGGAGGTAGTTGAGGAGGGGCTAGTGGAATCAAGGGATATGGGGAGAAGGCAGGCACGGGTTATTGATAGGGGACGATCAGCCATGAACACAATGAATGGCGGTGCTGGCTCGAAGGGCCGAATGGCTTCCTCCTGCATCTATTTTCTATGTTTCTATATCCCAACGTTTAAGAAACTGTTAGACAGGTACATGGATAGGACAGGTTTGGAGGGATATGGGCCAAATGCGGGCAGGTGGGACTAGTGTGGCTGCGACATGTTGGCCAGTGTGGGCAAGTTGGGCTGAAGAGCCTGTTTCCACACCGTATGACTCTATGACTTTAAAGGAAATCATGCATATTTAAATGTCAAATGAAGAGTCAACTGTGAAATTGATACTGGTGTTTTTATTTAAAACGTGGCTATATAAAATCCAGTTTATACTAGATCTGAAATACATGTACATTCTGGTCATTGCACCTTATATATTGGCCTTGGAAGAATTCATCAGAATTTTATTTGGGGTCCAAAGGATCGATTACGTGAACTAGGAATGTACGGTATTCTCTGAACTGTAGAAATAGGGAACTGCAGATGCTGATTAATACCAAAAAGGACACAAAGTGTTGGAGTAACTCAGCAGATCAGGCAGCATCTCTGGAGAACATGGATAGGTGATCTTTTGGGTTGAGACCCTTCTTCGTACTGATTGTGTGTGTGTGTGTGTGGGGGGGGGGGGGGGGGGGGGGGTGTATGGGGGGAGGGCAGGATAAAACATGACAGGTAATAGGTGGGCACAGGTAGTGGGAGGACACTGATGGGCAGATGGAACAAAGGTCCGAGATAAAAGCAGAAGGTGTCAAACAGAATAGAAGAGTTACACAAGCAATGTTGCCTGACCTACTGAGATACCCCAACACTTTGTGTCCTTCTCTGAACTCGAGCTGCTTAGCAGTAATTTTGTTGATGTTTGTTTTATTTATAGAGGATGAAAGATAACGAAAGGAATAGTTAGATCTCGCCGGGTGTTGAGCAGCCAGGCTGTTGTCTCTGCATCAATGTCTGCCAGGCCCTGAACTCCATTTGGTGGGTGGTAGAGCAGGCACCAAGAGATGACATGGTTGGCTGTCTGTTGTTCTGCTCCGCATTCACAGGCTGGGCTCTGGCGGAGTCCCCATCTCCAAATGCTGGCATTGAAACGCCCAACTCCAGTACCAAGTCTGTTGAGCTCCACCCATGCTCCGCTGGGGAGGTCAGACCCTGGACAAGAGACTGGTGAAGAGATGTAGCTGGGTAATGGAGATGAGGTTGCCTCCCACTCCTGTGACCATTTGCTGGCTATCCAGTGTGCTTTTGTCTCAGTTGGCTGGATGGATGTTGGGAGTTGTTTTCCATGTGGAGCAAAGGGGTGAAGAGACTTCAGTCAGGGCGGCCTCTGCTCTCTGCTAATAGCCTGATGGAGGAGGTGATCTGGGTCTATGGCACAACGAGATAGTGCCAGAGTTGCTGCTTGCCTTCGGATCCCTGCAGGCGGAATGCCTGCAAGTATAGGGAGCTGCTCGACTGGAGTAGGTTGGAGGCACCCAGTGATGGATCGCAAGGTGCTGTTCAGGCTTGTGTCTACCAGGCTGGTATTACTTCTACTCCATACGGGTGTGCAGTACTCAGCTGGGGCATACACAAGAGCTAAGGCAGAGGTGCGAAGAGTTGATGGACTGGCTCCCCAACTGGTTCCTGCTGCCGTCGGATGAGGCCGCTACTTGCCATGACCTTGTCGCGGAGACCAGCCAGGTGTTGACGAAATGCAAGTGACCTGTCTAGCTTTACGCCGTGGTAAGTGGGCGTTTGTTGGCAGTCCAAGCGCCCGTCGTTAACGAAGACAGCTAGCTCTCGCTTAGCTTCCTTGTTGTTTAGATGGAATGCTGTTGACACTGTTTTGCCTTCGCTCAGCTTTAGACGCCACTGTCGTAGGTATACTGCTAAAGTCCCCAAGTCTTGACTCAAGGAGCTTTCGATTGTCTTCCACTCTTTGTGTCTCATCAGGATGGCTAGATCGTCAGCATACCCATATTTTCCAGCGATGGTCTCTGGGATGTCATGGATGTACACGTTGAAAAACAGTGGAGCCTAGACGGATCCCTGTGGGACGCCATTCTTCAGTCTACTCTGCTGTCCATCTGATAGTGGTTTACTGTTGGAGGATGCGGTCACAAAATCAGTCAGGACATTTAAGTGACAAATGAAGAAATACTTCATGTACAGTTTAGTTAAAGTGCAGAGTTCTCTTCCCTGCAAAGCAAGTGATTAATTACCATAAATCTGAAAAGAGAGATTTTTGCTCAACAATGGTATTAAAGTTAGGATTACAGTCTTGATCTCACTGAACCATCCTTCTTTCTTAGGCACTCCTTCAGAATACAGCATCAGTCCTCAAGGTCAACAGCAGGAGGCGCCCACGAGGCACAAAGTTGGACAGGGAAGGAGAGGGATGCCAGGGCAACACCTACTATCCAATCATCAATGAAGATTAATTAACAGTTCCCTAACCCAGTCACAGAATATCACATAACATTTTTTTCTACAGAAAGCACTTAATGGGAAACAGTTCTATTAAGCAAAGAAACATTCTACCAGGTAAACAATTGGGGCAAGACCCCTCTCCTTGACCAATCACGAGTAACAGCACAAAGACCATGCAACATAGTTTTCAACATTATTATAACCCCATCATCTCCCAACCAACCCTGAGCATGCATTTGCAGCAGGACCTAACTCCCTCTGCAAAACCCTCATACATATTATCAATTAAAGGCCATCTGGACATCAACCTGTACTCAACCTCTCCCCAGGACCCAGACACTCTGGAGCCATGGTCCTCATGGTCTTTGTAACCTTTGCAAAAGATGTCAAGCAGACTCTTCAAAAGCAGAAATCCTCCATTTTGTCAGGCATCCAAAATCCACTTAGGTACGGCAAAAATCTACTGGACTGTTTGTAAGAAAGGAATTTCACTGTGCATTCAACATGTGACTATAAAGCACCATTAAAACCATTGAACTCTTGCTTCCACTCCATGCTGCAGGGATGGACATGAACAATGAGGCTAAAGTGGAGACCACCGAATAATGAAAGGCATAAATAGAGTGGATGTGGAAAGGATGTTTCCACTGGTGGGAGAGTCTAGGGCCAGAGGTCATAGGCTCAGAATTAAAAGGAGCTCTTTTAGAAAGGACGTGAAGACGAGCTTCTTTAGTCAGAGTGTAATGAATCTGTGGAACTCATTGCCACGGAGAGCTGTGGAGGCCCAGACAATGGATAATTTAAACGCAGAGATGGACAAATTCTTGATCAGAATGGGTGTCAAGGGTTACGGGGAGAAGGCAGGAAAATGGGATTAGGAGGCGGAGATCAGCCATTATTGAATAGCAGATTGGACGCGATGGGCTGAATGGCCTAATTCTACTCCTATAACTTGTGAACTACAGATACTTCCACAGAAGAGTAAAAAGCAGTAACGTTTGATTATAGATAGTCCAAGGCTCTCCAGTGAGGTAGAGCGTAGCTCAGGACTACTCTCTAGTTGGTGATGATAGGAGGTTAGTTGCCTGATAACAGCTGGGAAGAAACTGTCCCTGAATCTGGAGGTGTGCGTTTTCACACTTCTGTACCTCTTGCCTGATGGGAGAGGGGAGAAGAGGGAGTAGTCGGGGTGAGACTGGTCCTTGATTATGCTGGTGGCCTTGACGAGGCAACGTGAAGTGTAGATGGAGTCAATGGAAGGGAGGTTGGTTTACGCGATGGTCTGGTTTGAACATGTTTCATCAAATGCGAACTTTCCCATTCACTGTTTCACCCATTGTACATTGTCCCCCACAGATTTATACAATTATTTTATCTGTGACATGCTGTGTGCCATTGCATGTAAATATATCTCATACCTGTGGTCATTCAAGAACCAGACAACCGTTCTCTGGAATTAAACACAAAATGTGTTTTTCTTTGGGGCCAGAGTGGTAAACCTTTGCAGTTAATCCAATGGCTGGAACAGTTTAATATCAGACTAGGTGTGTACGAAG
Organism: Leucoraja erinaceus; assembly: GCF_028641065.1. Taxonomy (NCBI): domain Eukaryota; kingdom Metazoa; phylum Chordata; class Chondrichthyes; order Rajiformes; family Rajidae; genus Leucoraja; species Leucoraja erinaceus. The sequence goes on from NC_073386.1 coordinate 51,219,182, forward strand.
AAACTGCAGATGCTGATTCACACCGAAGATAGACACAAAGAGACACAAACAACCCAGCGGTATGAATATTGATGTCTCTAACTTCAAGTAACCCTTGCACCCCCTCTCTCTCCACCCCACACCCATCCTAGTCGTTGTACTAGTTTCACTGTTGTCCTGCTGAGTTTCACTGCCTGTATTAAGTCTGAAGAAGGGTTTCGGCCCGAAACGTTGCCTATTTCCTTCGCTCCATAGATGCTGCTGCACCCGCTGAGTTTCCCCAGCACTCTTGCCCCATAGATGCTGCTGCACCCGCTGAGTTTCTCCAGCACTCTTGTCCACCTTCACTCTATCACCTACCCCACAGCCAACAATGGACCATTGTGGGCTCCACCTTCCCTTGATCATCGTTGCTTTTTTCCACATATTTCATTCATTTGTTCTATCCACCTTCTATATCTCTCGTTTCCCTTTCCCCTGACTCTGTCTGAAGAAGGGTCTCGGCCGGAAACATCACCTAGTCCCTTTCCCCAGAGATGCTGCCGGATCCGCCGAGTTACTCCTGCATTTTGCGTCTTAATTCAGGCGTCGGCTGAATATCCGTGCAACACAAGGGTCGATGCGATTCATTGCTGGCAGCGACTCGCACAAGCGAGGAAACGGCCGAGCAAGAGGGGGCGCCGCTTGATAGCATAATCCCTGGGAATCCTGTAACAGCGAGAAAGCATTCTCTTAATCCTTGCTTCAGCAGGATCACCAGCCTATTGGGTCCCAGGAGAGACAGCCACAAAAAAAAACATTATTTTTTTTTCTCTCTCTCTGTGTCTGCCTCTCCCTCTCTCCCCCCTCCCTCTCCCCCCTCTCTCTCTCGCTCTCTCCTCTCTCTCGCTTCTGATCTTGAACAGCACGGCGATGGTAACGTAGAAACAACGAGACATCTTCCAATTGCTGGGGAAATCTACGGCGCAGAATTAATTGCAAGGGGGGGCGAAAGAAAAAGGTGTGGATTTATTTATTTGATGTCTGGCGGTCGATTTATGTCAGTGTCGAGGAAGGATTGTGTTTGAGAGTTCCCCAACCGCTCTCTATGAAGGCAGGCGAGGGGCTACGTTTTTCAATGAGACTATGCTACAATCAGTGGCAACAAATCGCTTCCTCTGCTCCCACCGCCGCTACATTTCACCGGGAAGCCTCTCTCTCCTATCTTTCTGTCAACATGCTGCCTCGTCTTCCTCCTTCTTCTTGCCGTTTGTGACATGACTCTAAGGAGGAGGAAAAAAAACATTAACACAAATATCAAAGGGGAGCAATCCAGGCTGGAGAGTGAATGACGAAAATTAGATCCGAAGACGAACAGGGTCTAAATTATCCGGCTAAATCGACCAGAGCCAGCGGGGAATATCGCAGAGCCTCTATTTCTAAGCTTTTTTTTGGTCTTATCAACTACAAATACATATCTGCAGCTGGTCTAACCTTGGAATCATGGGCTGCATTCAGAGTATAACTTGCAAATCAAGAATACGACGGGAGAATATTGTGGTGTATGACGTTTCTGCAACCATTGATCAGTGCCCAACAATCATTGAGGAGAATTCTCCTATTGTTTTACGGTACAAGACTCCATACTTCAAGGCTTCCGCCCGGGTAGTCATGCCCCCTGTACCTCGCAATGAAATGTGGGTGGTCGGATGGATTCAAGCTTGCAACCAAATGGAATTTTTCAACACCTACAGCGACCTCGGAATGTAAGGGAATTTAACAACGGTGCAGTGTGTGGCATGTTGTACCTTGGTTATCATTTGACCCCCAAGGCGGCACTCGTCAAGGTGGCTGCAGCCGCCTCGCAGCGCCGGAGACCCGGGTTCGATCCCGACCTTGGGTGCCGCCGGTGTGGAGTTTGCACGTTCTCACCGTGACCCCGTGGGTTTCCCCGCAGATCCCAACGATGTATGGCTTTGTGCATTGATGCACCTTGTGTGTGTGTGTGTGTGTGTGTGTGTGTGTGTGTGGGGGGTGGTGGGGGGGGGGGGGGGGGGGGGACGATAAATTGGGATAACACAGAGCCGGTATGTAGAACGGAACTGCAGATGCTGGTAGATACGGAAGATAGACACGGAGTGACTCAGCGGGTCGGGCCACATCCAAGGAGAAGGAGGATGGGTGGCTTTTCAGGTCGGGACCCTTCAGTCTCAACCCCGAAACGTCGCCCATCCTTTTTTCCTCCAGGAATGCTGCCCGAACCGCTGGGTTGCTCCAGCACTTTGTGTCTACAGAACGGGTGATCGATGGTCGGCATGGACTCGGTGGGCCGAAGGGCCTGTTTCTATGCTGTATCTCTGAAACTAAACTGAACTAATAGTTTATGAAATCGAGCGTGTTATGTGTTATTTGGACTCGCACTAGCAGTTAGCAAAAATGCCCAGTGCAACAAAAAAACACCACCGCCGGGCAAATGGATTTTATTGCAAAGAATTTGCACATCTCCTCATTTTATTTGAACTAACTTGGCCCCACATCCCTCGAAACTTACCCTATCCATGTACCTATACAAATGTTTCTTAAGCCACTGTTGTTCTCAATATTCAATTCGGTTGTGGCGAATTGGCGTTGTAATTCTATCAACCTTAATGCTTGAGATAGCGTGGTGTAAATGTAGCTCTCAGTGCCTTGAGTTTACATTGATTTAATTCAGCGTGGCAGGGATTGTTTGTCCTTGGACTGTTTTTATTTGAGGCAACATGCATGTCTGGTACATTTTTTGATTATATTTAGTGTTGGGAGCACAGTTAATGGTGTGTTGCTTTCTGCAACCAAACAGTTAATATCTGTGCAGACTGACACTTACAAACTAAACATTGCGCACCTGCCCACATTTCTTTCTAGGAAATTGAGTCCGTTTTGAGAGGCATTTCTCGCAATTGAATTAGACGTCGGCTGCACAAACTATTAGATTTACGTTGAAATAAACAAAAGCAAGGAGCCTCTTCAAAAAGCAAAACACAAAGTGCTGGAAGAACTCAGCGGGCCAGGCAGCATCTGTGGAGGGAATGGATGTTTCATTTCATCCAGCGTTTTGTTCAAGATTCCAGCATTTACCGTTTCTTGTCTCTCCAAGATGCCCATTCAAATCGTCGGTTAATAACTTGTATCCTGATTTTAAAGCATTTCCAAGAATTCGAATGAAATGGTGACGCAAGGAACTGCAGATGCTGGAATCTTGAGCAAAACACAAAGTGCTGGAGTAACTCAGCGGATCAGGCAGCATCTGTGGGGAAGGGTCACCTCTTCCTTTTTTCCACTGATGCTGCCTGACCCGCTGAGTTACTTGAGCTTTTTGTGTCTATGATAAGTTTAAACCAGCATCTGCAGTTCCTTCCTATACGTCTCTGGAAGACATGGATTAGTGATGTTGCGGGTCGGGACCTTTCTTCTGAGATGTTGCCTCAGCCTCGGAGTTCCCCCAGCACGTCGTATTTTGCACAAAATCCCAGCGTCTGCAGTCTCAAATGTCCCCATTGTACTGGTGCTGAACTATTTAGCAACTATGACATGGATTTCTGCGAAATCCAACATATTTCTGCGAAATCCAACATATTTCTGTATTGAAAACGAGCCGTTCTTCATTCTGCAAATGAGATCTCGAATCAGTCTGCAGTCGGGTCCCGACCTGAAAATCCACCTAGTTCCCTCCGCAGATGCTGCCTGACCCACGGAGTTCCTCCAGCACTTCGCGTTTTGCTCAAGATTGAAGCATCTGCAGTTCCTTGTGAATCGGTAGCGTGAAATGTGGTGGGATTCGTTTGAATTTGGCCTTTGACTGCTCAGAAAGTAGGGAGTAAAATTCAAGCTTCCAAAATCATGCCTTCATACTAAATGGGAAAGTAATTCTATATTCCCGAAACAATTTGCTTTTAAGAGACATTTTCACCATCAGCAAAGCACACCATAGAACCATGACAAGTCAAGTCGTCAAGTCGTCAAGTCAAGTCAAGTCAAATTTATTTGTCACATACACATACGAGATGTGCAGTGAAATGAAAGTGGCTTATGTGCAAATCCACCAACCACATTTTAATCAAACACGCAGAAGCGTCACAAGCAGCTACTATCGCAACGTTTAACAATTGTACAGGTACATGGGTTGGATACGTTTAGAGGGATATGGGCCAAACGCAGGCAGGTAGGACTGGTGTAGATGGGACAAGGCAGGTTGGACCGAAGGGCCCCTATCCGAAAAAAAATGCCCGCTCATTCCCTCCACAGATGCTGCCTGACTCGCTGAGTTCCTCCAGCATCTTGTATTTTTTTTGTTGTAAACCAATATCTGCAGTTTCGTTTAGAGAAATTGCTCCCCTTCCCCATTAAAAAAAACAATTTAAAGTTCTATTGTTTTTATTTAAAGAATAGCATCGTCAATCACTCCAATAGCGGGGTATCTGCAGAAAATGATTGGGCCTGGACAGATTCGCCTTCTATAGGGAGCGACTGATGACTGAACGTGTAACACATCCCAGTTGAAACTGGATGATAAAAGCGAGAGACAAAGGCAGGCACCCGCACTGGAACTAAGCCAGGCGCTTCACATACAGTAGCAGAGACCGGCCGTATGATATGTATAGATTGCTGATGTATCTTATGTCACCGTGTTGTCCTTGCGTGGGGAATTCCTTAAAGCTTTGTCCTTCCCGTCTATACCTTCACCCTCATTACCCACAACATTCCTTGGCCACAAACTAAACCGAACTTTAGGATGTTGCCAGTTTTCGAGGGCCTGAACTACCGGGAGCGGTTGAGTAGACTAGGATTTTATTCCTTGGAGCGCAGGAGGGTGAGGTGTGATCTTACAGAGTTGCATTAGATCGTGAGAGGAATGGATAGGATGAATGCACATAATATTTTACCCAGATTGGGGAATCAAGAACCAGAGGCCATGGGTTTAAGGTGAGGGGGAATGATTTACTAGGAACATAGAAAATAGGTGCAGGAGTAGGCCATTCGGCCCATCGAGCCTGCACACCATTCAGATTCAGATTCAATTTCAGATTCAATTTTAATTGTCATTGTCAGTGTACAGTACAGAGACAATGAAATTCAATATGATCATGGCTGATCATCCAACTCAGTATCCTGTACATGCTTTCTCTACATACCCCCTGATCCCCTTGGCCACAAGGGCCACATCCCTCTTAAATATAGCCAATGAACTGGCCTCAACTACATTCTGTGGCAGAGAATTCCAGAGATTCACCACTCTCTGTGTAAAAAATGTTTTTCTCATCTCAGTCCTAAAATATTTCCCCTTTATCCTTAAACTGTGACCCCTTGTTCTGGACTTCCCCAACATCGGGAACAACCTTCCTGCATCTAGCCTGTCCAACCCCTTAAGAATTTTGTAAGTTTCTATAAGATACCCCCTCAATCTTCTAAATTCTAGCGAGTACAAGCCGAGTCTATCCAGTCTTTCTTCATATGAAAGTCCTGACATCCCAGGAATCAGCCTGGTGAACCTTCTCTGTACTCCCTCTATGGCAAGAATGTCCTTCCTCAGATTAGGAGACTAAAACTGTACGCAATACTCCAGGTGTGGTCTCATCAAGACCCTGTACAACTGCAGTAGAACCTCCCTGCTCCTATACTCAAATACTTTTGCTATGAATGCTAACATACCATTCGCTTTCTTCACTGCCTGCTGCACCTGCATGCCTACTTTCAATGATTGGTGTACCATTACACCCAGGTCTCGTTGCATCTCCACTCTTCCTAATTGGCCACCATTCAGATAATAGTCTACTTTTCTGTTTTTGCCACCAAAGTGGATAACCTCACATTTATCCACATTATACTGCATCTGCCATGCTTTTGCCCACTCTGAGGGGCAACATTTTTACACAGAGGGTGGTAGGTGTATGGAACTATAGTAGCAGCAGAGGTATTATCACAACTTTTCAAAAATATTTGGACAGGATAGGATTAGGGGTATATGGGGCTGGAGGGGCAAGTGTAGCTGGGACATGTTGGTCAGCATGGGCTAGTTGGGCTAAAGAGCCTGTTTCCATGCAGTATCACTACGACTCTGAACAGCAAACGGGACATTCATTGCTGAGACCATCCAATGCATCAAGTAGTCCAGCTGTCAACAACAATTTTTGTTAATGGATTGTAGCATTTAGCTTTTGTCCCTGATTCGGAGATTTGGCGACACAGTGGTAGAGTTGCTGCCTCACAGCGCCAGTGACCTGGGTTTGATCCTAACCACAGGTACTGCCTGTACGGAGTTTGCACGTTCTCCCATGGGTTTCCTCTGGGTGCTCCAGATTCCTCCCACATTCCAAAGACGTGCAGGTTTGTAGTTTAATTGGCTTTGGTAAATTATCCCTTAGTGTGTAGGATAGAACTAGTGTACAGGTGATCGATGGTCAGCGTGGACTCAGTGGGCCGAAGGGCCTGTTTCCATGCTGTATCTCTAAACTAAACTAAAATCTAAAATTCCCATCACTTCCCCCACCACTTCCCAGGTTTTGTCCCACCCTCACCACACTTTTCCATGAATTTTCCTCGCACTGAAGAGGCAACTAAGTCGACCACATTGTTGGGACAGGTATCACTGAAAGATCAGATAAAGACAGCAGTTTTCCTTTCGTAAAAGCTCGATTGGTTCTTAGGACATTGTTTTATGAAATCGAACTTTATTTAATTGAATTAGTAAATTTATGTGACATCCTTTTGTCTCCTTTTCCTTACTTCAACCAACGGTCAAATCAACCCCTACCCTTTTACCTGTATCCACCTATCGCTTGCCATGATAGACACAAAATGCTGGAGTAACTCAGCGGGACAGGCAGCATCTCTGGAGAGAAGGAATGGGTGACGTTTCGGGTCGAGACCCTTCTTCAGACATAATGTCACAGGAAAGGGAAATGGACGATGATTTTCCTTTAACTTTCAGTCTGAAGTTTTTTTTTGCTCAAGATTTCAGTCTGAAGAAGGGTCCCGACCCGAAACGTCACCTATCCATCTTCTCCAGAGATGCTGTCTGACCCGCTGAGTTACTCCAGCACTTTGCCTCATTTTGTGTAAACCAGCATCTGCAGTTCCTTGCGGCTACTATGATGTGTGTAGATAATGAATGTTAAAGAAGGAATATTGTCGACTGGGGCTCATTGTTGGCCTTGATCCAGGCTTGTTAAAGAGGTGTTTTGGATCGATCATTAATAGTTACGATTGCCAGAAAGGCATGTTTTAATGGACAACTTAGACGAGCAGAGCAGCAAATGGGATCTAATTGAAACCTACTGATTAATGAAGGGCCTGGATAGAGTGGATGTGGAGAGGATGTTTTCAGTAGTGGGAGAGTCTAGGACTAGAGGGCACAGCCTCAGAGTAATGTGATGCAACATTAGAATGGGTATGAGGAGGAATTTCTTCAGCCAGAGAGTGGTGAATCTATGGAATTCATTGCCACAGGCGGCTTGCAGAGATCAAATCATTGTATATTATTAAAGCGGAAATTGATTAGTACAGGCATCAAAGGTTACGGGGAGAAGGCAGGAGAATGGGGCTAAGAGGGAAGAATAGAGCAGCCATGATGGAATGGTGAAGCAGACTAATTCTGCTCCTATGTCTTATCATCTTATGATCTAAAGCCTGGGGCACTGAGTTTTGTCCGGGATCACTAAAATCAGAGTGAGGAGACAGAAAAATAAATAATCTATGGGTTTGTAGATCTGGAGGAAGTTACAAAGATAGACAGGGTAAAATCATTAAGTTATTGGACCATAATCATTTGCGGCAATTAACGTTGAATTGTAAAGTGTAACAACTTGGAGATGGTTCTTAATAAACAAACACTTTAGCGACCTCTCCTTTTTATTTCCCGATATTTGTCTGTTCTACAATACCTCTCCCTTACCACCAAGCCTTCCTTTAACAGCCTAAAGTTACAATGCCATAAAGGCATACAGCATAGAAACAGGCCCTTTGGCCCATCTTGTCCATGCCAACGAATACACCCCGTCAAAGCTAGTCCCATTAGCCTGCATTTGGCACATATACCTCTAATCCTCCTATCCATGTATATGGCCAAATGAGCTTTAAATGACCTTTACATATAGTATCTGCCTCAACTATCTCCTCTGGTAGCTCGTTCCATAAACCCATCACCCTCTGTGTGAAAAAGTTGCCCCTTAGCTTCCTATTAAATCTTTCCCCTCTTAACTTAAAACTATGCTCTCAAGTTCTTGATTCCCCTACCCTTAGAAAAAAGATTCTATGCTTCCTCCCCATCTATAACCCTTGTGATTTTATGCACCTCTATAAGATCACCCCTCAGACTCCTGCATTCACATAATTAAGTCATAGCCTGCCCAACCTCTCCCTGCAGCTCAAGCCCTTAGCTTTTGACAATATCTTTGTAAATCTTCTCTGCTTTGTTCTGAAAACCCCTTCCAATGGTTTGAAAATGTTCACAAATGTATATTTCTGCTGTCCAACCAATTTGTCTTACTATTGTTGGTATTTTGTTACCAGCTATCTTTTGGATAAAGAGAATGTCATTATCGTTCTTAGTTCAGGGTACTAGTTCGGCCCAGTAACTTCCACTGTGTTTCTAAAGTGTCTTTTAAGGAAGGAGGAATGTCCCTTGGGATTTTTCACACATATTTCGTGGATGGAAAATCGGTTTTGGCAAAAGAACGCAAAGTGCTGGAGTAACTCAACAGGCCAGGCAGCATCTGTGGAGAACATGGATAGGTGATGTTTCGTGTCTGGGGCCCGGTCTGGCGATCCATATCCCTCCAATTCCTGCTTAACCGTAAACCTATCTAAAAGCCTCCTAAATGCCAGTAATCTACAGTACTTTGGTTTAATTTTAAAAAATGATTACATTCCCACCCTCTCTCAATGTATGGGGACATTAACATTTTCAGCAAGAGATAAATCATAGAAAAATAGTGCACAAAACAGGCCCTTCGGCCCACAATGTCTGTGCCAACCATGATGCCAAGACCTACATGCATGTGTTATCTACCTGCACATAACCCACATTCCGTAATTCCCTGCATATCGATATTCCCATCCAAAAGTCTTTTAGACACCACTATCATTTCTGCTTCAACCCACCACCCTGCCAGGCACTCACCACCCACTGTGTAAAAAACCTGCCCCCGCACATCTCCTTTAAACTTAGCCCCTCTCAACTTAAAGCCATGCCCGCTAGTCTATGACGTCCACAGTAACAACATAGAAGATAAACAATAGGTCCTATTAATACAATCCCGTGATGGGATTAGTAGGTTGTTATTTCATGCTCAAGACAGTGTAAATCACAGGAAACAATTAGCAAGCCATTTGGTGCATTAGTCAATAGAAGTACTGTAAGTGCAGCAATGCCAAGTGCCAATATATTCACCCAGAGCTGTTCATAAGTTCATACGTTATAGGAGCAGAATTAGGCCATTGGGTCCATCAAGTCTACTTCGCCATTCAATTATGGTTCACCCATCTTTCCCTCTCAACCCCATTCTCCTGCTTTCCCCCCATAACCCCTGACACCCGTACTAATCAAGAATCTGTCAATCTCCACCTTAAAAATATCCATTGACTTGGCCTCCACAGCCGTCTGCGGCAATGAATTCCACAGATTCACCACCCTTTGACAAAATTAATTCCTCCTCGTCTCCTTTTATTCTGAAGCTTTGCCCTCTGATCCTAGACTCGCCCATTAGTAGAAACATCCTCCCCACATTCATTCTATCCAGACCATTCACTATTCGGTAAGTTTCACTCCTCTTCATCTCCCCCCCCCTCCCCCCCATCCTTCTAAACTTCAGCGAGTACAGGCCCAGTGCCATCAAACGCTCATCATATGTTGACCCACTCATTCCTGGGATCACCTGCTGTCTCCAATGATGAGATGGGGGCACTTGCACTGTTAACTAAGTACTGTTCTGTTGCTTTGTGCAGTTGTTGTCCCTATGGACTAAACCAAGTCTCCCCTCTACTTCTCTCCTATCAACCCCGTCACCCAATTAACTGTTGCAGTTTATTAAATATCTACTCCCAGCTATTAAAAATGTTCCACAACTGCTTAATATTACCCAACCTGACCTCCTGGTGGCTCAGCACTTCAACTCCCCCTCCCATTCCGAATCCGACCTCTCTGTCCTGGGCCTCCTTCATGGCCAGAGTGAGCAACACCGGAAATTGGAGGAGCAGCACCTTGGGCAGTCTGCACCCTAGCGGCATAAACATTAAATTCTCCAATTTCCGGTAGCCCTTACTGTCTCCTCCCCTTCTCAGCTCTCCCTCAGCCCTCGGGCTCCTCCTCTTCCTTTTTCCTTTCTTCTCCCCCCCCCCCCCCCCCCCACCAACCACCTTCAGTCTGAAGAAGGGCTTCGGCCCAAAACATTGCCTATTTCCTTCGCTACATTGATGCTGCTGCACCCGCTGAGTTTCTCCAGCACTTTTGTCTACCTTCGATTTTACAGCATCTACAGTTCCATCTTAAATGCTTAATATTGTAGCATTTATAAGTAGCAACACGAGTGGTAAATAAGGTGTATGGTATGCTTGCCTTCATCAGTCGGGGCATTGAGCATAAGAGTCAGGAAGTCTTGATGCAGCTTTATAGAACTTTAGTGAGGCTGCATTTGGAGTATGGTGTGTTGTTCTGATCGCCCCATTAGAAGAAGGACGCGAAAGATTTGGAGAGGGTGCAGAAGAAATTTACTAGAATTCTGCCTGGATTGGAAAGTATTAGCTCATTGGAGAGCTTTGAACTAACTACCTTTAATTGGACGTACACAAAATTGCTGGAGAAACTCAGCGGGTGCAGCAGCATCTATGGAGCTAAGGAAATAGGCGACGTTTCGGGCCGAAACCCTTCTTCAGACCGGCCCGAAACATCGCCTATTTCCTTCGCTCCATAGATGCTGCTGCACCCGCTGAGTTTCTCCAGCAATTTTGTGTACCTTCGATCTTACAGCATCTGCAGTTCCTTCTTAATCACCTTAAATCGGACTTTGACTGTAGGAAGGCACTGCAGATGTTTGTTTATAACAAAGATAGACACAAATGCTGGAGTAACAGTCTGAAGAAGTGTTCCTTCCGACCTGAAACGTCACCCATTCCTTTTTCTCCAGAGATGCTGCCTGACCAGCTGGCTTACTCCAGCGCTGTTTGTCTATTTTTAATCAGACTTTATTGGAGTTTAATGTTATGTCTTTGCACAAGATGTTGTACCCTTTATCATTTATCTGTACACCATGGACGACTTGATTGTATTCATGTATAGTATTTGACTGGATAGCAAACAAAGGCTTTTCACTGTACCTCAGTACGTGGCAATAATGAACCTAGCTATAAGGAGAGGTTGGACAAACTTGGATTGTTTTACCTGGATTGTTGGTAACTGAGGGGAGACCTGATCGAATTATATAAAATTCTGAAAGGCTCAGACAGGGCAGACAGACACTCCTGGTGTGGAAATGTCAAAGACTGGAAGGCATAGGTTCAAGGTCTGTGGGGGAAAGTTGAAAGGAGATATGTGGGGCAAGTGTTTTACACAGAGAGTGGTGGGTGCCTGGAATACACAGCCAGGGGTGGTGGTGGAGTTAGATACTGTAGTGGTGTTTAAGAAGCTTTTGGATAGGTACGTGGATATGCAGGGAATGGAGGGATATGGATCACATGCAGGCAGAGGAGATTCATTTAATTTGGGAATCTGTTTGGCATGGCCATTGTGGGCTAAAGGGCTTGTTCCTGTGCTGTACTATTCTATGCTTTTTCAGCATGGGGAGCAATGGGCGTGAGTTTAGAAGGATGAGAGGGAATCTCATTGAAAAATATAAGATTGTTAAGGGCTTGGACATGCTAGAGGCAGGAAACATGTTCCCGATGTTGGAGGAGTTCAGAACCAGGGCCATATTTTGAGAATAATGGGTAAGCCATTTAGAATGGAGACGAGGAAACACTTTTTCCTCACAGAGAGTGGTGAGTCTGTGGAATTCTCTGCTTCAGAGGGTGGTGGAGGCTGGTTCTCTGGATGCTTTCAAAAGAGAGTCATGGGGATATGGGGAGAAGGCAGGAATGAGGGTACTGATTGCGGATGATCAGCCATGATCACATTGAATGGCGGTGCTGGCTCGAAGGGCCGAATGGCCTACTCCTGCACCTATTGTCTATTGTCGATTGAGTTCTATTGACAGTGATATCGCTGGCCAAATATTTCATTTAATTTAAGAGAATAGTTGAATTAATTGAACGATGTGAGACCGTGTGAAAGGGAAACAATATTAAGCAGGTGTGGAATATATTTAAAGGCAGGGAGAAGATATTTAATCTATGTGCTATGTTAGGGGAATATTGCTGGATGGTTGAATAAAGGCATACGCTCAGATTCTTCACAACAAATCACACTTTAATGTCAAGAGTCAAGAGTGGGGGAGTGGGGCAGCACAGTGGAGCAGCAGTAGAGTTGCTGCCTCACAGCGCCAGAGACACGGGTTCAATCCTGACTACGGGTGCTGTCGGAACGGAGTTTGTACGGTTTTCTCCAGGTGCACCAGTTTCCTCCCACACTCCATAGAGATATAGGTTTGTAGGCCAATAGGCCTCGGTAAAACATTGTAAATTGTCCCTTTTGTGAGGATAGCGCTAGTGTATGGGGAGCTCTGGTTAGTGTGGACTCGGTGGACTGCAAGGCCCATGGATGTCTAAAGTCTGAAGTCTAAAGTAGAGTCACGAGTCAAGAGTGTTTAAACCCCTGTCCCACAATGCGAGTTTACCCAAGAGCTCTCCCGAGTTAAAAAAAAATCAAACTCACGGTACTTCATCACCAGTATTTTTTTACTCTTAGACATTTTTCACACTGTTGAAAACACTTCACGAGTTACCGCGTTTCCCGAGTACCTGCCGTTAGTATTGCGAGCCGCTACGAGACGTCCACGAGCTCCGACGTACCCGCTACGTACATTCTACGTACTTACCATTAGTTTGATTTTTTTTAAACTCGGGAGAACTCATGGGTAAATTCGCATCGTTGGACAGGGGCTTTAATTGTCATATGTACCAACAATGGAACAATTAAATCCTTACTTGCAACAGCGTAAAAGGCCTGTAAACACATTAGATGTGGATAGTATATATCTAACACATATTCAATGTCGTAATACGAGTGCATACAATGATGCCAGGGGGGATTGCCGCCCAGCCGTGGCAACATTGTGACCCCCCCCCCCCCCCCCCCCCCCCCCCTCACCATCCCCACCCTCATCAACTTGCCCCGAACGACCCAAGTTACCAAACTCACAACCGTCCTTTTACGCAGCAGTTGCAACACATTTCACCTTGTGTACAACAGGGACGTATACACAGAAGCTTCATTAGCGCAGGCTTTCACGCCAGCCAGATGGAACTCCTTCCATTGATAAAGCTAATCACAACTCCTCAAAACAACAGCTCCGATAAGCAATCTCATACACATCACGATGGTGTTTTTATTGCACTACTATTTATTCGAACATTTATTGGCGTTCAAGCTAGTTAGTGTTTTAGATGAACTTTCCCTACGGTTTTGTTCAGGGATTAGAAGCGGGTCAAATTGTAATGCCCCGTGAAAAGCTTCTTACAGTAGCAACATCAATAAAAAGCAGTTTTAATCAAATAGAAAGCATCGTATTGAAAGCCATATAAATGTGGGGGAAATTAACTGCTTCGAAAGTTTCCAAATTCATTGGGAACTGATCAATTTCTTCCATTGATCTAAATCAAGAATTAACAGCATCCGTGTCTCTGATGGAACCTAACTTTTCTGAATGGGTTTCTATCATGGGGACGAACCTCATGTACTGAGTTACGTTTACTGCACCAAGATCTGTGCAAAGTTTTCACTGTACTTCAACACCTGAAAATTTGCGTTGAGATAAGATATTATGATATTTTTGTAAAATGCAAAGTGCTGGAGTAACTCAGCGGGTCAGGCAGCATCTGAAGAGAACACGGATAAGCAATGTTTCGGGTCAGTAGGGGGTGAGGAAGCTGGAAGAGAGGTGTGGGTGGGACAAAGTCTGGCACAGAGGGGGAGTAATGAGAGAGGGTCTCACAAAACTCCCATCAGACTTTGAAAACTTTGACTTTGTACGAAGCCCATATTTCTTGAATGAAACAATACATTCAAACATGTTTTGTGCACGTATTACTAAGGGCGAGGTTTGTAATTATGTTCTTTGTAAATTTATCAATATTTTGGGGCATCACAGTGGTGCAGCGGTAGAGTTGCTGCCTTACAGCGGCAGGGACCTGAGTTCAATCCTGACTACAGGTGCTGCCTGTGTGGAGTTTGCACATTCTCACTGTGACTGTGTGGGTTTCCTCCAGGTGCTCTGGTTTCCTTTCATATCCTAAAAGATGTGCAGGTTTGTAGGTTAATTGGCATTTTGTAAAGTGTAAATTGGCCCTTGTGTGTAGGATAGTGCTAGTGAATGGGGTGAAGGCAGGTCGGTGTGAACACGGTGGGCTGAAGAGCCTGTTTCCACACTGTATCTCTAAAGTCGAAAATCTACTTGTTAACAGCAACTTGTGCCTTGCTGGAGATAAGCAAGAGATGTGTCTGTCACAGAGTGTAAAATACTTATTGGTCTCGATGATAGTTATATGTTTCAATCATTATCTATTGGCTTCATGTGGGCATTTCTTGAAAGATGCCTAATTGCTCTTGTGAAGATAGGGGTGCCACCATTGTGTAACACTGCAGTTTGTATGAAGATAGACACAAAATGCTGGAGTAACTCAGCGGGTCAGGCAGCATCTCTGGAGAGAAGGAATGGGTGACCTTTCAGGTCGAGACCCTTCTTCAGACTGGAGTGCAGAGATGCTTCCTGTCCCGCTGAGTTACTCCAGCTTTTTGTGTCTATCTTCAGTTTAAACCAGCATATGCAGTTCCTTCCTACACAGTTTGTATGAAGAACTTGCACATGCCCCCTTTCTCCCTCCCTTCGCCCCACTCCCCTGAAACTCCCTTTCTGTGCCACGACCAGGGTACCAACCCCGAAACGTCAGCTATCCACGTTCTCCAGAGATGCTGCCTGTCCCACTGAGTTACTCCAGCACGCTGTGTACTTCTGTGCAAACCAGCATCTGCAGTTCCTTGTTTCTACTCCTATAGAGTGCCAGTGAGAGTTCAAGAATTTAGCTGAAGTTGGTGATCAAGGAACAGTGTTATGTTCTCAAGTCAGGATGTGATTGGGTAATGCTTATTACACTATTTACATGTAGCATCCATTTTCATGTGTCTGCATTCATTGTTGTTTGAGTTAAAGTGAAATGTGACGTTGAATCCATCACAGATACATTGGGACATCTTTTGATTTCTTTCTTTCCTCGTAATTTCGATTAAAGCAGAGTCTGATAAATCTATCACAAGTTTTCTCTTTGTTTCTCAGAAGCATATTATTTGGATTGTTCTTGCTAATGAAATGATGTGATGAGATATGGCAAATTAATTTATTCCCCCACAATTCATTATGGAGCTTTGATTTGATTGGTGTTCCATAAATGAGCACAAGGATCTTCTAAAGCTGCAGCCTATAGAGTCAAGAGTCAAGTCAAGAGTCAATTTAATTGTCATTTGGACCCCTAGAGGTCCAAACGAAATGCCGTTTCTGCAGCCATACATTACACACAAATAGACCCAGACACAACATAATTACATTTTACATGAACATCCATCACATAGCTGTGATGGAAGGCCAAAAAAAACTATAACGGATAACATTGGGGGCAGTGTGAAATATACGTCTTCTAGATGCGCTGGGATGCATCCTCAGTGATGTGACCTGGGGTTGTCGGGTGTTTCGGGTCTCACAACATCAGACACCCTCGCCCAGGCGACCCAGCCGGGGTTGACCAGGCCACGACTTGTGTCCCAGCAGCAACTGCCCACGGATCAGCCATCTTAATCCAACGCCACCTAGTGGCTTTCTCTGCGGCTTCGCTTGCGGGTTGAATGGCCCTCCCCGTAATGGCCAACTGGTTGAGGCCTTTGCTGAGCGTGCGTCCTGTAAAGCCTCTACAGCCCACCTCTATGGGCTCATGGCATTTGTGTCTTCCAGCCACATCTCCATCAGTTCCTGGTGCTTTGCGCGTTTCCGCTCGTTAACCTCTTCAATACGCTCTTCCCAGGGCACTGTCAGCTCCGGAATGATCAGCTGTTTTGTCACTTCGGAGGTGATGATCATGTCTTGCCGGAGTGATGTTGCTGTGATGCGCTGTGGACATTTCAGCTGTTTGCCCAGATCGACGGGCAGCTGCCAGTCAGTGGCTGTGTAGAGGAGGCCCGTCCTTGTTTGTGAAATGTCTTCAAATGACTTCCATTGTTATGGAAGTGGATCTGTGGAATTCAGTGCCACAGGTGGCTGTGGAGGTCAAGTCATTGGAAACATTTAAGGCAGAGTTTGACATATTCTTGATTGGTAGGGGTGCCAGGGGTTATGGGAAGAAGGCAAAAGAATGGGGTTTGGAGGGAAAGATAGATCAGCCATGAGTGAATGGTGGAGTAGACGATAGGCCAAATAGCCTAATTCTCCTCCAATCTTAGGAATTTGGATCCATTGATGGGTCTGAAATATAAACAGATAGTAAGTGATTAATAGCCAAGGAAGGAGGCATATTGGTAAATGTGCAACAGATCACAGAGGTAGGGCATATGGGAGCTCGCAAAGAAAAGAAATGAGGAATAGTGGTTTGGGTAAATCAATAATGGTTGGGTAAAGGGGCCACAGTTTAAGAATAAGGGGCAAGCCATTTAGAACGGAGATGGGGAAACATTTTTTCTCACAGAGAGTGGTGAGTCTGTGGAATTCTCTGCCTCAGAGGGCGGTGGAGGCCGGTTCTCTGGATGCTTTCAAGAGAGAGAGCTGGATAGGACTCTTAAAAATAGTGGAGTCAGGGGATATGTGGAGAAGGCAGGAACGGGGTATTGATTGGGGATGATCATCCATGATCACATTGAATGGCGGTGCTGGCTCAAAGGGCCAAATGGCCTACTGCACCTATTGTCTATAACTGCAAAGTTTAGCATTGAGAGAGAGGAGAGCAGTGGTATCAATAGTGAGACATAGGTGAGAAGGGTTGTGCAGTATGCAGAGGCAATATTTGGAGCAGAGTGGATGTCGAGGAAGGTTGTGGAGCTGAGAAAGGACATAAGATCATGAGAGAAATAGTGTATAATATCATGAGAGGAGTAGATAAGGTAAAAGCACAGTCTTTTACCAAGAGTAGGGGAATCTTGAACCTGAGGACATCGGTTTAAAGTGAAGGGGGATAGATTTAATGGGAACTTGAGTGGCAACTTGATAAGTATATGGAATGAGCTGCCAGAGGAGAAACATAGAAACATAGAAACATAGAAAATAGGTGCAGGAGTAGGCCATTCGGCCCTTCGAGCCTGCACCGCCATTCAATATGATCATGGCTGATCATCCAACTCAGTATCCTGTACCTGCCTTCTCTCCATACCCCCTGATCCCTTTAGCCACAAGGGCCACATCTAACTCCCTCGTAAATATAGCCAATGAACTATAGTCATCTACCTTCTGTGGCAGGGAATTCCAGAGATTCACCACTCTCTGTGTGAAAAATGTTTTTCTCATCTCGGTCCTAAAAGATTTCCCCCTTATCCTTAAACTGTGACCCCTTGAAAAATGAGCCAGGTACTATCGCAACATTTAAAAAAACATTTGGACAGGTGCATGGATAGGATAGGTTTAGAGTGGGCAAGTTGGGCCAAAGGGCCTGTTTCCATGCTGTTGACTCTAGGATGCTATGACACATAAAGGTAGGATAAATCTGATGAATCTTCTGTGGAAGGCACCTTCAGGCACTTAAAATGCAGACAGGAGCTTGGTTGAAATTTACATTTGCATTCAAATTATCTTCTCTGTGGAATTGAACAAAGATTACTGCAACTTACATTCATAAGTTGCAGTAGTCTTATGCATAATAACTGATACATTTTACAACTTTAGACTCTAGGGGTGCAGCAAGGAAACAGTCCCTTTGGCCCACCGAGTCCATGCCGACTATCGATCACTCCTTACACTGGCACTATCCTACACACAAGGAACAATTTACAATTTTACCACAACCAATTAAGCCACAAACCTATACGTCTTCAGAGTGTGGGAGGGAGCAAGAGCATCCAGAGGAAAGCAACGCTATCACGGGGAGAACTTACAAGCTCCATACAGCCAGCACCCGTAGTCAGGATCGCACCCGGGTCTCTGGTGCTGTTATGCCCCTGTCCCACTTAGGAAACCTGAATGGAAACCTCTGGAGACTTTGCGCCCCACCCAAGGTTTCCGTGCGGTTCTCGGCGGTTGCAGGTGGTTGCCGGAGGTTGCAGGTAGTGGAAGCAGGTAGGGAGACTGACAAAAACCTCCGGGAATCTCTGGGAACTGCACGGAAACCTTGGGTGGGGCGCAAAGTCTCCAGAGGTCTCCGTTCAGGTTTCCTAAGTGGGACAGGGGCATAAGGCAGTAAGTACCTCTACCGCTGCATCACTGTGCCGTATCTCAAAAGTAAGAAACACAAAATATTTATATCACACTACTTGACGATAGTATTATAGTTAAATGTAAAATGTAGGGAATAGAAGAATTTGGATTATGTGCTGACAGACACAATTTGGCATTGGTATTATGTTCGGCACAAGCATTATGGGGCAAAGGGCCTGATCCTGTGCTGTATTCAATGTCAATATGTTGTATATAGAATATTATGAAATAGCCCAGTCATCATGACATTACCTCCTGTACATCCAAATACAATTAATGTAGTTATACTGAAAGGAAAGAGGACTGATGAAATGTTCGAAGAGGATTCTTGCTTTTTGCTCTTTATAATTATAAACATGGATTAAAGAGCAACAGGAAAATAGCCCAGACACAATATCCAATAGTATGCTAGTAGAGTATTTAAATGTGATTGCCCATCTACTGTAACACAA
The DNA here is from genome assembly GCF_028641065.1 of Leucoraja erinaceus. NCBI lineage: Eukaryota > Metazoa > Chordata > Chondrichthyes > Rajiformes > Rajidae > Leucoraja > Leucoraja erinaceus. Next base: position 51,238,161 of record NC_073386.1, read on the forward strand.
AGTCTTTATTCTTAATTAGGAGGGTAACAGGGTCATTAGTAACTACAGTGTACTGGGAGACTTCCCAATCTTTTGACAGACATCACATACGCTAGTACAGCACAGCAATGGGCCATTCGGCCCACAATCTTTGTGCTGAACGTGACGTCGTTAAACTGAGCTCACCTGCTGGTGTAAGATCCATATCCCTCCATTCCCTGAACTTCCACGTTCCGCTGCAAATTGTTGATGTTATTCCTCGGCTTCACTTTCCCTCCTTATCCTTGGATTCTCCTGGTATCTAAAAACAATCAAGGGCGGAGAATCCACATGCCTCTGGGATAGAGGATCTCAAAGATTGTCCCATAGAATGGTTTTATACTTGTTTAATATAGTGGCGTTATAGAGTCAAACAGCATGGAAGCAGGCCCTTCGGCCCAACTTGTCCACGCTGACCAAAATGGCCCATTGTCACCAGCCTATCCATTTTCTCCAGAGGATGCTGCCTGACCCATTGAGTTGCTCCAGCACTCTGTGTCTATCTTTTCCCCATTGACAATATTTATTGTCTAAATATAACACCACTCTGAATTCTAGCACGAATAATTCAGTTGAAGTTCTTGCCTCCAACATTGCAACTGTACCACAGTGTCCAGTTACACTTTGAACGATTACATTATTTCAATTGGGCAGCTTTCAGCCCAATGTTATGAATATTGATTCCTCAAATTTCAAATACCCCTTGCATTGCCTCCACCCCCAACCCCAATACCCTAGTCATCCTACTAGTTCCACTGTTCACATCCTTGTGTCCCTTGATTGTCACCTCTTCCCCAGCCAACAATGGACCATTATGGGCTCCACCCTTCCTTGTTCATCTGTCCCCAGCCCTGCTTTGTTCTGGCCTTTTCTTACCCCTAGTTCCCTCCCCCAGTCTGAAGAAGGGTCCCGACCCGAAACGTCACCCATCCTTTTTCTCCAGAGATGCTGCCTGACCCGCTGAGTTACTCCAGCACTTTGTGCCTGAACCAGCATCTGCAGTTCTTTTCTACACATCATTTAAGGTCAACTTGTTCGGTTGGCAGAATTCGCCCGTAGTAAATTCTTGGTGAGTGAATGCTAGTTGCCTACAAATAATGCTCACTTACATTTATCTTTATCTAGGTCCAGCTGGGAGCTGCCTGACTTGCGGGAAGGCAGGGTTAAGGCCATTAGTGACTCTGACGGGGTGAGCTATCCATGGTACGGCAACACGACTGAAACAGTGACGCTGGTCGGCCCTATCAACAGGGTCTCTCGGTTTTCTGTCAGTATGAACGACAATTTTTACCCGAGTGTGACATGGGCGGTGCCAGTGAGTGAGAGCAACGTGTCCCAGCTCACCCGGATTAAGAGGGACCAAAGTTTCACCACGTGGCTGGTGGCCATGAACACCATCAGCAAAGAGAAGATTATCCTTCAGACAATCAAATGGAGAATGCGCGTTGACATTGAGGTGGACCCGCTCAACCCATTAGGATACCGCGCTAGACTTGTTGGAAGGGCACAGCAGGAACAGCCACGGATATTAGCCAGAATGGAGCCCATACCTCCAAATGCCTTGGTGAAACCCAACGCAAATGATGCACAGGTCTTAATGTGGAGACCTAAACGTGGTTCACCTCTCGTTGTCATACCTCCTAAATAACAACACATTGCAGCTCCTCAAGAAATCTTATAAGGACCTGGTGTTATATATATATATATATATATATATATAATATATATTAATCTCCTATTTCATCCAGCAGCAGCAGATGAACAAGGTTGGATTTTAATTTATTTTTATTTTGATATATATGTGTGCACTTTTTAAAAGGAAGTGAATGAAACCTTGATTTGATCATGGGATCTTGCTTGGCCGTTTACAGGAGTCTTGCACTGTGCAACCAATTCTGGTAACATTTAATTTTGTGTGTGTGTGAGTGAGTGTGTATGTGTGAGCGCGTGAGTGTGAGTGTGTCTGTTTTGATAAGGCAACGTTCTCAGTCCAGCTGAACTGTCCAAGGTGCTGAAATCGACAGGCTGAAAGGCTCCACGGGTTTTAAAATGACCTGGGATTTGGGTAGGGGCTAACTTTAACTCCATAGTGCAGACTCCCAGTCGGACAACAAAAAAATGCTTCCTCCTCTGGTTACTTGAGTATTTATTCGACGGATTGATTGACAACCTTTCTGCATGCACTTCCTCAAGCAAATCGACGGTTCCGAGTTCCCACCACCATCCAATTTCCGCGTGCTTTGAGAGAATTCGAGCCTTTATCACAAGCGTTGCAATCAATTCAATTTTATTTTGCAATTATTTGGAATGGTTTTTTTTTTCCGGGGTCAGCATCGAAAATTATGAGACTGAAAACAAAAACAAAACAAGTTCCCACTTGACGCTCTGCGTTATTCTGCTGTGAGGTTTGTTTGTTTGTTTCAAACGGGAGATGGCTGGGATCTTAAACAAACTGTACTGCAGGTCGTGGTGATTTGAACCGAAGATTTCTTCAACAAAAACAAAATCCACACCTTTTACCTCGGCGCAGTTGTTTGCTGAAAGAATTGCAGGAGCAATGTATTTCTGCAATGGATGTGAAGATTTCAAACCAACTGAATTGGGAAAACGGAGAGCTTTTTAAGCAAATGTCCTATTTTTACGAGCGGCGAAGTCCACCGTATATTGGTGTATCCGAATTTGAATTAGCATTGTCCCTCATTGTAACTCTGGCACTCTCGAGGGGTCTGTTGCAGTACGTGTGGTTCAGCTACTTTGTTTGCAGACTGGACGGTAAGGAGTGGCCATAAGCATATACATGAACTGACTTGCTCCATATATAAATAGCCATTCTCAAAAGCATGAAGTGAGAACGCGGCGAGCAGAGGGACAATGTGTCACACACACAAGTCGCACGCACCTGCCTTCTCAGACTGATTCCCAGCCTTGCTGAGGTCTTCGGAGAATTGGATGAGCAAATAAAACATAGCCGGGGCGACGGGGGAGTGAGCGAGAGAGCGGCACAAATGAGTAACTCCTTCACAAAGCGAGCGCCTTGAGTCCAAAGACCTTCCTCTGCGCCGTGTGATCGGTTTAGCATAAATTCAGGAATACACAACCCATTATGTTTAAAAACTGCATCTATAATTTACCCATCTGAATACTGTAAAATTGTATTAAACGACTGAATGTTATGCAAATGTGTCTTATTACGTTGCACTTTTATGTCACATTTTTAAAGTGAGCTTTTTTAAAAAATAAAACAAACTGCGGGTTGTGACCATGGTTGTGAACTCAAACTGGAAGATTCTAAAATACCTGATTTGTAGCGTGGCTAAGCTTGGTTGTGCAGTGTGCCTTATAATACAGTGACATCTGTAGCTTTCCCGCCTCCCTCTTGGAGCACAGATGTGTTGGCAGATGTTTGGCTTACTAATCTGTTACTTGAAGGTTGAAGGACGACGAGCTGTGAGTTGGTGGATTGCATGCATTTCTGTAACTGAGAAATTTGCACTTTTGATTTTTGTTCATTTATACTTGAATTGTGTCACGTCACTTTCATTGCTGAGGAACAATGAAATAAAATGCAATTTTTTTTCTAAGTGTAATGAGAATATTTACTTTATAAGTGTATTTTGTTTTTTAACTCGGAGGTGACTGTATTTCAATGATGTGAAATTCTACAGAATCCTTGTGTGTTATATGTGTGTTATATACGGAGTTTTGTACGTTCTCCCTGGGACTGCGTGGGTTTTCTCCAGGTGCTCTGGTTTCCTCCCACACTCCAAAGACGTGCAGGATTGTAGGTTAATTGTCTTACTTAAATTATAAATTATCTCCAGTGTGTAGGATAAATCGCTGGTGGTGTGGATTCAGTAAACTCTAAAATCCACTGAGTTACCTTGTGATTATCCAAAATTCCAGCATTTGCAATTCCTAGATCCACTCAGCACGGACATGTATCAATTATCTGCATACTGCACGCAAGCCAAAGTTTTTTCACTGGACATCAGTACGTGTACTTTTTCACAGAGAGGGTGGTGGGTTTAGGGAACCAGCTGCCAGAGGAGGCAGTTGTGGCAAGTACGAAAATGACATGTATGACTTAGCCTCCACCGCCGTGTGTGGCAATGAATTCCATAGATTCACCACCCACTGACTAAAGACATTCCTCCTCATCTCCTTCCTAAAGGTATGTCTTTTTATTCAGAGACTGCCCGTTGGTCCTAGACTCACCCACTACTGGAAACATCCACTTTATCCAGGCTTTTCACTATTCAGCAAATTTCAATGATGTCCACCTTCATCCTAAACTCCAGCGAGTACAGGCCCAGTGCCGTCAACCGTTGTCTGGAGACGAATACTCCCTTTGTTCTGAACTATACTCAGACCTGTTCCAATGTATATTCTTTAGACTTTAGATTTACAGCGTGGAAACAGGCCCTTCAGTCCACCGGGTCCATGGTTGAATGGTGGAGTAGACTCGATGGGCCGAATGGCCTAATTCTACTCCTGTAACTTGTGAACTTGTCCACGCTGACCAGCGATCACCCCGGACATTAGCATCATTCTCCACACTAGGGACAATTTACAGATTTTACAGAAGCCAATTAACCTAAAAACCGGCACGTCTTTTGAATGTGGGAGGAGTCACGAGTCAAGTCAAGTGAGTTTATTGTCATGTGTCCCTGATAGGACAATGAAATTCTTGCTTTGCTTCAGCATAGTACAGAACATAGTAGGCATTGACTACAAAACAGATCAGTGTGTCCATCGACCATTATATACGTAAATACTCACATGAATAAGTAAACTGATAAAGTGCAAATAACAGATAATGGGCTATTAATGTTCAGAGTTTTGTCTGAGCCAAGTTTAATAGCCTGATGGCTGTGGGGAAGCAGCTATTCCTGAACCTGGTCATTGCAGTCTTCAGGCTCCTGTACCGTCTACCTAAGGTAGCGGGGCGATGAGTGTGTGGCCAGGATGGTGTGGGTCCTTGATGATATTGCCAGCCTTTTTGAGGCAGCGACTGCGATAGATCCCCTCGATGGAAGGGAGGTCAGAGCCGATGATGGACTGGGCAGTGTTTACTACTTTTTGTAGTCTTTTTCTCTCCAGGGCGCTCAAGTTGCCGAACCAAGCCACGATGCAACCGGTCAGCATGCTCTCGACTGTGCACCTGTAGAAGTTAGAGAGAGTCCTCCTTGACAAAGAGGAGCACCCGGAGAAAACCCACACGGCCACAGGGTGGACGTACAACCTCCGTACAGACAGCACCCATAGTCAAGAACGAACCGGGGTCTCTGGCGCTGTAAGACAGCAACTTACCGCTGCGTCACTGTGCCGTCCGAAATGTCTAACTACATTCTAGATACTACATTTGACATTGCCGACCACGAAGAGGATACAGATAATAACCAGAGGATAAGGAATGGGAGGGTGTGTGACTGAGATGGGCACGTACCCAAGCAAAGTGAGATCATCTTGGCAGAGATCAGAAAAAAATGTAAATGAAAGCAATATACACAACTGCCACCCCAACGTTGAAAAACATCAATTCAGTTTAGAGGAAAAAGAGATTTTATACTGGATTTCACAATTCTCAATAACCATCATCTTCATAAGCAGAATGGCTCCTAAAAGGCATAAGACCATAAGGCATAGGAGCAGAGCTAGGCCATTCAACCCATCAAGTCTGCTCCGTGATTCAATCATGGCTGATCTTTTTTCCCTATCCACCCCATTCCATAGATTCACTCCCGTCTGACTGAAGGAATTCCTCCTCATCTCCTTTCTGAAGGTAGGTCCTTTTATTCAAAGCTTTATGACTAGCACCCAAGGGCCTGCTCCTGTGCTGTACTGTTCTATGTCCTATGTTCTACATTCTATATGTTATTGAAGGTACAGGTTTCAGCTGCAGTAAGGTCTGGCTTCCACTAGATTGCCAGACCATCTGAAGGATGCCTCAGTCCAGGGGAACACTAATGGATCTGTGGAGCAGCAATGTGCTGCCCTCTCTTAACATCAAAAGCAACAAAGCTTCAATCAAGAGTACTTGGCAGTCAGCTGGGCCGCAGTGCCGACTCCAACACAAGTACAGTGTAGACACCAGTCTTGGAACTGGGCCATCTCCATGGCCATCTGCTGTCTCCTCCTTGACAAGGGAGCAACTTTCCACCAGTGTGCGATGGCCATGAGGTCATAGGATCAGCACACCAACTTTGAGAGCTAACACTTGGCGTCATATCAGCACAGACATTATGGGCTGAAGGGCCTGTTTCTGTGCTGTACTGTTCTATGTTCTAAGAAATGGGTATAAGTTGGTACTAGGGAGTGTCATTAATCATTTCATTGCAGAATGTGTAAATGTACATCTCCAATCCAGGAGGTTGTGGGCGGCACGGTGGCGCAGCGGGTAGAGCTGCTGCCTCACAGCGCCAGAGACACGGGTTCGATCCCGACCTCAGGTGCTGTCTGTGTGTGGAGTTTGCACATTCTTCCTTTGGTTTCCTCAGATTGCTCCGGTTTCCTCCCACAATCCAAAGACGTGCGGGTTTGTAGGGTTAATTGACCCTCTGTAAATGGCTGCCAGTGTGTAGGGAGTGGATGAGAAAGTGAGGGATCACTGAACTGGTGTGATGGTCAGCATGGAATCACTGGGCCGAAGGGCCTGTTTCCAACCTGTAAATTAGACTAACATGTCAATGTTTCCTTTTATTGGTATTAGCCGCGCACGGCAGGAGTATTGCGGCTCGTGGTGCGTGGTGGGACCCACCGGCAGGCCTGGACTGTCCGCCACGGACAGAGGACATAGGACCCTCCTGGAAGGCCCAGCTTGCCCACCATGGATCGATGAAAGCAAACCCACTTGGAGAGCCCGGCTCACCTGCACAAGACCGGGGGACTCGCTCGCCCGTGGTAAGAGGACCCGGGCTGCGGACCGGGAACCCACCGGGAAGGCCCGGCTCGCCCGCCTAGTCTTGAAGGAGTGGGACAGAGGGCTGCCTGTAAGCAGCCAGGCTGCGGGAGGCAATGCAGGGTCTCGACGGGGGAGTGAGCCGCTGGAGGCCCTGCAGCAACCTGGGGCTCGGCTGGACCGGGCGCCACTCACAGAGGCCGAGCACGTGGACCGCACGCGGCCTACAGCAGTGGAGCAGCAGCGGGTACGCTTGGCCAGGCCCACCCTGCAACGTCGCCATGACAACGGGCCTTCATGGTCAGGTCAAGTGAAGAGAGTTTATTGTCATGTGTCCCAGATGGGACAATGAAATTCTTGAATTTGAAAATGAGGGTTATTTCAGCACAACAGAATATAGAAGGCATGAATACAGAACAGATCAGTGTGTTCATATACCATTATATAAATATATACACACATCAATAAATAAACTGATAAAGTGCAAATAAACAGATAATGGTCTATTAATGTTCAGAGATTTGTTTCAGTTGAGTTTAATAGCCTGATGGCTGTGGGGAAGTACCTATTTCTGAACCTGGACGTTGCAATCTTCAGACTCCTGTACCTTCTACCTGAAGTTAGCAGGGAGATGAGTATGTGGCCAGGATGATGTGGGTCCTTGATGATGCTGCCAGCCTTTTTGAGGCAGCGACTGCGATAGATGCCCTCGATGGAAGGGAGGTCAGAGCCGATGATGGACTGGGCAGTGTATACTACTTTTTGTAGTCTTTTCCGCTCCTGGGCGCTCAAGTTGCCGAACCAAGCCACGATGCAACAGCTCTCTACTGTGCACCTGTAGAAGTTAAAGAGAGTCCTCCTTGACAAACCGACTCTCCGTAATCTTCTCGGGAAGTTGAGTCGTTGAAAGATCCTTGCACTTACAACAACTGGGACTTGAAAATGGCCACTGTGTGTACTGTCTCAGTGTACGACTGTTATACACTTGTACTGTACCTGACATGCTTATCTGTTGTATCCAAGTGCTTATGTATAGTGATACCTAAACTGAACGGTACACAAAAATGAATTTCACTTTACTTCAGTATATTACCTCAGTACCACACCACACCATGCCAATAAAGTACCATACCATTTTGGTCACACATACCGAGATACAATGACAAGCTTGGTTTGATTGCTATACAGTCAAATTATACCATATAATACAATCAAGCTATACATAAGTGCAATAAGTAGTGCAAAGAAAAGGACCTGAGTGCAAAATGTAATACCACGGAGTTAGTAGGTTGGAAGATCGGGACTACAGTGCAGTTTATGGAGGACCATTCTGTAGTCTGGCACAGCAGAGAAGATTTTGTTGAATCCTAGTCAAATCTCTTAACCCCCCTCGACTGTCCAAGACCAAGCAGTCTTTCAGGTGAGTAGGTATCACTTTTACCTCCTCCGAATAATACTGTATAATAGTTTTAAAATCACTCTCTCAACCCGCGACCTCTCGCAGCCCCAGGGTTTTATAAAGCAAACAATTAAAGATATGTACCTTATTTTTACATTAAAAGGGTCTTCTTAAGACCCCTTTATACAGAGTTTACTATAGCCCAGTAGTTCATTTTGATCTTTCTGTATGGGCTTCCTCCATTTTCAGAGGGAGGCCCAGGGCACAAATCCAGCGAACAATGTGAATATTCTTGCTTGGGTAGTTCACACCCCAGCGGTGATGAAAATTGACTTCTTTACTTCAGATAACACTGCTTTCCCTCTCTTTGGCCTATAAATTGATGTTCCCAGATTCTCCCACCAGTTTTACTGTCTCCGCCTACATTCTATCTCTGTCCCGCCCCCTCCACTTACATCTGGCTGAAAAAGGTTAATCATTTATTAAGAAATCGATAGATGTTTAGATCTATTAATTGAAGCTTTGAAACATAGCTAAATTGGGAAACATAGAAATAGGTGCAGGAGTAATTTCATTCGGCCCATCGAAGTAACCGCCATTCATTTTATGATTGTTTCTGATCATCCAACTCAGTATAACGTAAAACTGTAGTCGGTACCCTCTGAGAAGATTTTGCCACAATCTTCACATCTAACTCCCTCTTAAATATAGCCCCTGAACTGGCCTCAGGACTACCCTCTGTGGCAGGTGAGAATTTCAGAGATGCACCACTCTCTGTGTGAAAAAAGTTCCTCTCATCTCAGGTTTAAAGGATTTCCCCTTATGGCTTTAAGCTGTGCCCAGGGTCTGGACTTCCCCAACATCGGGAACATCTTCCTGCATCCGCCTGTCCAAACCCTTAAGATCTTGTGAGTTCTATAAGAGCCCCTCTCAAATCTCCTAAATTCCAGAGAGTATCTTTCAAGTCCCAGTCTTCCTTCATTGACAGTCCTGACATCCAGCGCAAATCAGTCTGGGGAAACAACTCTGCACTCCCTCTATGGCAAGAATGTCCTTCCTCAGATTTGGAGACCAAAACTGTACGCAATACTCTAACTTGTGGTCTCACCAAGACCCTGTACAACTGCAGTAGAACCTCCCCTGCTCCTATTCTCAAATCCTTTCTGCAATGAAAGCTAACATACCATTCGCTTTCTTTCTGTCCTGCCCTGCTGCACCTGCATGCCTACCTCAAGACTGGGGTCGCATGATGCTCACGTCTCGCTGCATCTCCCCTTTCTCCAGATCGGCCACTGAATTACTCCAGCATTTTGTGTCTAACAGCAGAGAAGAAGCTGGTGGCATGTCCGTTCAAGCTTCTGTATCTTCTGCCCAACAGCAGAGGGGAGAAAAGGGAATGACTGACCGAGCTGTGAGTGGATCTTGATTACGGTGGCTGCTTTCCCGAGGCAGCGCGGAGTGTAGGTAGAGTCGTGGGTGGGTGAGGCTGGCGTGGATAGTACTTTTTCGTTATTATTTTAAATCCATGGCCTCTGAAAAGGAGAAAACAACATGGTAATGTTGCCTGAAGTCTGCAAGTGGAATCTATCTGAAGAAGGGTCCCCTGCGTGAAACCTCTTACAGATGTGTATAAAATCATGAGGGGGATAGATAGGGTGAATGCATAGATAGGGGGAAATCAAGAATCGGAGACCATAGGTTCTACGGTGAGAGGAGAAAAATTTAATATGAGCAACGTTTTCACGGGTGATGGGTATATGGAACTGCCAGAGGAGGTAGTTGAGGCAGGTATTATAATGCCCCTGTCCCACTTAGGAAACCTCTGGAGACTTTGCGCCTCCACCCAAGGTTTCCGTGCGGTTCCTGGAGGTTTTTGTCAGTCTCCCTACCTGCTTCCACTACCTGCAACCTCTGGCAACCACCTGCAACCTCCGGGAACCGCACGGAAACCTTGGGTGGGGTGCAAAGTCTCCAGAGGTTTCCGTTCGGGTTTCCTAAGTGGGACAGGGACATAACAGCATTTATGGACAGGTACATGGATAGTAAAGATTTGGAGGGATATGGACCAAACGCGGGCAGGTGGGACTAGTCCAGATGGGGCATCTAGGTGGGTGAGTGGGACAAAGGGCCTGCGTCTGTAGTGTATGACTCTATGACTATCACCTAACCATTCCCTCCACATATGCTGTCCGACCCGCTGAGTGCCTCCAGCATTTTGTGTTTTGGGCTTGGTAATGTTGTCATCTTGGGGAAACACCTTTCCCATTTATACGGAAAGTGAGCTTGTTGACGGTTCTGGTGCTAATGAACACATTTCCGTTCACACCTCCAGGATGTTTATGCAGCAGCAAAGGTCTATAGACAGGTGTCGAGGTGAAGGATAAACACTTCTTTCACATTACCTGCCGCGATCTCCTCGTGATCCACGCAGGTAGGTGAATAGAACATAGAACAGTACGGCACCAGGAACGGCACCTTCGCCCCACAATGTTTGTGCCGAACATGATATTAATTAGCCGGCAGACACAAAAAGCTGGAGTAACTCAGCGGGTCAGACAGCAGCTCTGGAGAAAAGGAGTAGGTAACATTTCGCATTGAGACCCTTCTTTAGCGTCTCGACCCGATACGTCACCTATTCCTTTTCTCCAGATATGCTGTCTGACCCGCTGAGTTACTCCAGCTTTTTGTGTCTATCTTTGGTTGAAACCAGCATCTGCAGTTCCCTCCTACACATGATGCTAAATTAAACTGATCTGGTGTGATTGTCTCTGGACAGATGATGCTTAAATGGGTGGTATCATAGACAGTGAAGACAGTTATCAAGGATTACAGAATGATTTTGATCAGCTGGGCCAGTGGACCATGGATGGGAAGGGATTAGAGGGAAAGGAGAAACATTGCGGGAGTAACTCAGTGGGTCAGGCAGCATCTCAGGAGTATTTGGATAGGTGGCGTTTCAGGCCGAGACTCTTCTTCGGACTTATTGTAGGGGGAAGAGAAGAAAACTGGTAGAATGGTGAGGCAGGACAAGGCATGGCATGGCAATAGGGATATAGGCTAAACAGGGACAAATGGGACAAGTTTAGATGGGGCATCTTAGTCGACATGGACGAGTTGGGCCGATGTGCCTGTTTCCGTGCTGTGTGACTATGACTCGCTGTACTTTAGTTTAGTTTAGTTTAGTTTAGAAGTACAGCATGGAAACAGGCCCTTCGGCCCACCGAGTCCACACCGACCAGCAACCCACGCACATTAACACTATCCTACACACACTAGGGACAATTTACACTTATACCAAATCAATATACATACAAACCTGTATGTCTTTGGAGTGTGGGGGGAAACCGAAGATCTCGAAGAAAACCCACGCGGTCATGGGGAGAACATGCAAACTCCATGCAGACTGCACCCGTGGTCAGGATCGAACCCGGGTCTCCAGCGCTGCAAGCGATGTAATGCAGCAACTATACCGCTGCACCGTATTGCAAGATGCACGGTTGCTAGATTGTGCTGGGCTTTTGTGCAATAATGCTTCGTAACGATCGGCAAAGATGTCCATTTTGTAATTTAAACAAACACAGAGATCTATGCGACATGTAATTGGATGAGATGGGAGCTGCCAGTTAATTGATTTATGCAGAGTGCAGCTGACTGTTGAACTGAACTCCAGTCTGCTTGAACACTCAGGGGAGCTGGGGGTGGCAGAGCATCCAGCACAGACACTTGATATGGAAAATCTTCTTGCTGAAGGTAATTAGGGACCTAAATGAAAGGCAAGTTTGATTATCTTAATCCAGATCCCAAAGGCACCCATCAATCTACAATGGGATTTATTTGCACTACTCCATTCAAGGAGCCATTTACAATATCGGCAAAATAAAAGTATGACGTTATGAATAATGGAAGGCCTGGATAGAGTGGATGTGAGGAGGATGTTTCCTCTAGTGGGGAGAGTCTGGGACCAGAGGCCATAGCCTCAGAATAAAAGGACGTACCTATAGAAAGGAGATGAGGAGGAATTTCTTTAGCCAGAGGATGGTGAATCTGTGGAATTCATTGTCACAGCCGGCTGTGGAGGCCACAAGTCAGTGGGTCTTTTTAAAGTGGAGATTGACAAAATTCTTGATTGGTAAGGGCGTCAAAGATTATGGGGAGAAGGCAGGAGAATGGGGTTGGGAGGGAAATATAGATCAGCCATGGCGAGTAAACTTGATGGGCCGAATGGCCTAATTCTGCTCTGATGACTTACAAACTTAGGAACTTTAGTTTAGTTTAATTTAATTATTGCCACATGTTCTGAGGCAGTGTCTGAAGAGGGTCTCGACCCAGAACGTCACCCATTCTTTTTCTCCAGAGATGCTGCCTGACCCGCTGAGTTACCCCAGTAATTTGTGTCTATCTTTGGTATAAACCAGCATCTGCAGTTCCTTCATACATATTGTATCTCTTGCCTGATGGGAGAGGGCAATTCCTGGGCCCAGATGCTGAGAATGCTGATTGTATTCTGTTAGTTGAGTTGAGTATAGTTTAGCTTGGTTTAGTTTAGAGACACAGCATGGAAACAGGCCCTTCAACCGACTGAGGCCAAGACCATTGATCACCCGTTCATACTAGTTCTATGTTATGCCACTTTTTTATTCACTCTACACGCTCGGGCAATTTACAGAAGCCAATTAACCTACAAACTCGCACGTCTTTGGATGTGGGAGGAAACCAGAGCACCCAGAGGAAACCCACGCGATCACAGTCAGAACGTGCAAACTCCACCCAGACAGCACCCAAGGTCAGAACCGAATCCCGCGTCTCTGGCGCGGTGAGGCAGCAGCTGTGCCGCCCTGCCTTTATCTATTGTCTTTTGTCCTTTTGAAATTCATTGTCAGTAATTGTTTTTAAAAGGGTACAATTATACTCTGACAAAAGCAGGCTCGGTGCCACTGAATTACAGGGGAATATTCTGATCTGTGAGTATCACCATAGATACAACAAATAGCTCAGGCATCAACCCAGGAGTACAGGTTCTGCTTTGGCCACATGAAACGTGCTCTGTATTGGACCCCACAGAGCCTGTTACTTTCCTTGCAGGAAGAGATCAAACAGTCAGCACTTTATCTACGATAATCTATGAGAAATAATAGACTGCAGTGCATAGAATTACATGAATGTCCATCATAAGAGCAGACTATTTTGCCCAACGAGTCTATGCTGTTCCATGCCAGCCTCCTCCCACCTTACATTAGTTTAGTTTAGAGATATTGTGGGGAAACAGGGTCATCGGCCCACCGAGTCTGCGCCGACCAGCGATTCCCGCACAGTAGCACTATCCTACACACTAGGGACAATTTACAATCTTTACCGAAGCCAATTCAGCCACAAACCTAGACGTCTATGAAGTGTGAGGAAACCAGGGCATCTGGGGAAAACCCACGCAGTCACGGGGAGAACGTACAAACTCCATACAGACAAGCACCCGTAGTCAGGATCGAACCTGGGCCTCTGGCGCTGTGAGGCATCAACTCTACCGCTGTGCCACCATGCTGCTTACTTTATAATGGACATTTGTCGACTCAGAAATCCATTCTTCATTGCAGATGCCTGTTCGAGGAGGAAAATAACAATATTCATTGGTCAATTTAATTATCTCGTTTGTTCATCAGATTGTCCGTTGCTCCAGATTCCCGCACTTGTAGTTTTGGGAGTTTAGCGATCCAGCATGGAAACAGGGTCTTTAGCCCACCGAGTCCACTGACCCATCACCCGTTCACACCAGGTCTAAGTTATCCCACTTTCTCATCGAGAAGCCAATTAACCTACAAAGCTGCATGTCTTTGGCATGTTGGAGGAAGCCGGAGTCCCGGAAGAAACCCACAATCCTCACCCCGGGTGCTGCCTGTGTGTGGAGTTTGCACGTTCTCCCCCGCGACGGCACGGGTTTCCTCCCACATCCCAAAGACGTGCGGCTTTGTAGGCGAACTCTGTACACTGCCCTTAGCATGTAGGGAGTGGATGAGAAAGTGGGATTACATAGAACTGGCGTGAACGGGTGATCGATGGCTGGTGTGGACTCGGCGGGTCGAGAGACCTGTTTGCAGGCTGTATCGCTAAAAACATTTTAAAAAGTTCCAAATCTCAAATGGAGTCTTCTAAGACTCTTGCTCCACTCACTGGCTCAGTTCCAGCATGAAGTGCTGGCTTATATCCGCGTGATTTATATTGCAGTCCCCATCAATCCCTTAAGAGGAGGCACTTCTTTTGGATTCCAGTGTAGTTAATTTTCCAATCCCACAATTTATAGTGTGGGAATATATCCACTGGGACTCAACAATGACCTCGCTGTCCCAATTTAGCTTCTTATTTAATGAGAATGCAACACTCAATTCATCTAACAGTTCAAAAAGTTATATAACAACATTTAAAAGACTTTTCTATCAACATTTGGATAGGACCATGTGTAGGGATGGTTTAGAGGGATATGGGCCAAACCTCGGCAGGTGGGACCAGCTCAGGTAAGACATTTGGTTGCCATGGGCGCTTTGGGCTGAAGGACCTGACTATGACAGGATAGTCTGAAGGACCAATGTGTTTAGAGTCACCATCTTGTCAACCTGATTTTTTTTCTACACCTAAGATAGACACAAAAGGCTGTAACTCAACGGGTCAGACAGCATCTCTGGAGAAAAGATATAGGTGACGATTCAGGTCAAGACCCTTCTTCAGACCATTGAGGATAAATGGGGATACTGTGGATAGGGTGAGCTGCTTTATATACCTGGGAGTCCACATCTCTGAGGATTTGACATGGGCATCACACGCCGCAGCACTCGTGAGTAAGGCAAGGCAGCGCCTTTACCACCTCAGGCAATTGAGGAAATTCAGAGTGTCTCCGAGGATCCTCCAGTGCTTCTACTCAGCAGCTGTGGAAAGCATCATGTCCGGAAATATTACAATCTGGTTTGGAAATTACTCTGCCCACGACAAGAAGGCTCTGCAGAGAGTAGTGCGTTCGGCCGAACGCACTATGGGAACTTCACTCGCCCCCCCTGCAGGAACGATACATCAGGAGGTGCAACTCCAGAGCCAATAAGATCATGGGAGACCCCTTCCACCCCTGCAACGGACTGTTCCAGCTGCTACGGTGAGGCAAACGCCTCCGTTGCCATGTTGTGAGAATGGAGAGGCTGAGAAGGAGTTTCTTCCCAGAGGCCATTAGGACTGTAAATGCCTATCTCACCAGGGACTAACTTTACTGAACGTTTTTCCTTCCGCCCACAATATTTAATGAAAAAGAATATGTGTGTGTTTATGATTGTGTTTATAGTTTGGTTGGTTGTTTGTTTGTTTGTCTTTTTGCACAAAGTCCGCGAGCATTGCCACTTTTCATTTCACTGCACATCTCGTATGTGTATGTGACGAATAAACTTGACTTGACTTGAGAAGGGTCTCGACCCAAAGCGTCACCTATCCCTTTCCCCCAGAGATGCTGCCTGACCCGCTGAGGTACCCCAACTTTTTGTGTCTATCTTCGGTTTAAAACAGCACCTGCAGTCCCTTCCTACACTTTTTTCCTACACCTTCTGCTTTAAATAGGTTTTGAATTTAAATCACAAATCTCTTTTTGTTTCAATGTTATGCACTGGCATCATATATCGAACGAATATTTTCAAAGAATATTGTTTAAATTCTGATACCACAATGTGAGATGACAATCAGTGGCAGTAATTGGATGGCATGTTGTGGAATCTTTCTGGATGAATCAACCAAAGAACATCAAAAGGCATTCCTCGTCTAAAATAATATCATGATCTTGTGAAATGATTCAAGACCATGAAAATTTGATAAATCCCTAGATTATCTCCCCTTAATCCTTTACAAATGTCTATTTTCTTTTAGCCAATTCAAATAATTCACTTGCTTGTAATGATAAAAGAGGCTTTCTTTTTCTGGGCTGTTGGACAGTCACTCACAAGCAGGTAATTCATCCACACAGGGACATTTTTATTTGCTTTTATAATACAAGAGACTGCAGATGCTAGAATCTAGATGCTAGAATCTTGCGCAGAAATCAAAGCGCTGGACTCTGCGGCATGGTGGTGCAGCGGTAGAGTTGCTGCCTTACAGCGCCAGAGACCCGGGTTCCATCCTGACTACGGGTGCTGTCCGTGTGATGTTTGTACGTTCTCCCCGTGTCCTGTGTGGGTTTTCCCTGAGATCTTCGGTTTCCTCCGACACCCCAAAGGCATGCAGATTGAGAAAGTGGGATAACTTAGACCTGGTGTGAACAGGCGATGGGTCAGTGGACTCGGTGGGATAAAGGACCCTTTTCCATGCTGTAAGTCTAAACTCTCTAAACTACAGGTGCTGGAATCTGGAGCAACGAACAATCTGATGAACAAACGAGTTCATTAAATTGACCAATGAATATTGTTATTTCCCACCTAGAACAGGCATCTGCAATGAAGAATGGATTTCTGAGTGGACAGATGCCCATTATAAAGTAAGCAGCGTGGTGGCACAGCGGTAGAGTTGCTGCCTCACAGCGCCAGAGGCCTGGGTTCCACCCTGACTCCGGGTGCTTGTCTGTATGGAGTTTGTACGTTCTCCCCGTGACTGCGTGGGTTTTCCCCAGATGCTCTGGTTTCCTCCCACACTCCAAAGACGTGCAGGTTTGTAAGTTAATTGGCTTGGCTCAAATGTAAAATAGTCCCTAGTGTGTGTAGAGTAGTGTTAATGTGCAGGGATCACTGGTTAGCGTGCACTCGGTGGGCCGAAAGGCCTGTTTTCCGCAATTTATCTCTAAACTAAACTAAACTCAGTGGGTCAGGCAACGTCTGTAGGGGAAGAAGGGTCCCGACCCAGAACAGTGCCTGCCTATTCCCTTCACAGATGCTGCCTGATATTCTGAATTCCTCAAGCACTTTGTTTTTCTTTGTTGAATGTAGCTGCGGTCTGAAAACTTGTCACCTGTACTGAATTGATTGATCGATTGAAAGATACAGCATGGAAACAACAGGCCCTTCTGCCCACCGGGTCCATGCTGACCATCGATCACTCGTTCACACTAGTCCGAAGTTATCCCACTTTCACATCCACTCCCTACACACTAGGGGAAACTTACAGAGGGCCAAAGAAGACGGAGCAACCGGAAGCCCACATGGTCACAGGGAGAAGATTCAAGTTTCAAGATTCAAGATTCAAGATAGATTTAATTGTCACGTGTGCCTGATGGCACAGTGAAATGAATTTCCATACAGCCATACAATAAAAATCAACAGGACACAACACACTATAGGGTTTGACATAAAACATCCCCACACAGCAGAATCAAAGTTCCCCACTGTGTGGGAAGGCACCAAAGTCAGTCTCTTCCTCCACTATTCCCCGTGGTCAGGGCCTCCCCGTGCCCTCCGCAGTTGCCGCTACGGGCGGCCCGATGTTCAGGACCGCACGCCGGGGTGTTAAAAGTCCGACGTCGGGGCTGCGGGACGTCCTCAGCGGCGTGGACACAGAGTCGGCCCCCTCCTACCGGAGAAGGTGCAAACTCCACACAGACAGCACCCATGGTCAGGATCGAACCCGGGTCTCTGGAGCTGTGAGGCAGCAGCTCTACCCGCTGTGCCACTGAGCCAGCCCAGGTAACATATTTAAGGTTGTTCATCAAGTTAGAATTTAATCAGGCTGGATCTTAACATAATTCAATCCAGAATATCATGCAGTTGAATGCAGTTGTTTTCAGTATCACTCAGACACACTGTCCAGAAGCACGCAGGTCCGTTACATTACAGGGCGGCACAGCGGTAGAGTTGCTGCCTTACTTACAGCGCCAGAGACTCACCTGGGTTCAATCCTGATTATGGGTGCTCTCTGTACGGAGTTTGTACATTCCCCCTGTGACCACGTGGGATTTCTCCGGGTGCTCCAGTTTCCTCCCACATCCCCAAGACGTACAGGTTTGCAGGATAATTGGCTTCTGCAAATTGTAAACAGTCCATAGTGTGTATGATAGCGCTAGTGTACGGGGTGATCGCCGGTCGGCGCCGACTCGGTGAGTCCAACGGGCTGTTTCGATGCTGCATCTCTAAGGCAAGTGAAGTGGGACTTACAACGGAAAATGCTTGGAAAAACTCAGCAGTTCAGACAGCATCTGTGGAAAGAGAAACACTCACTGTTTCGGGTCTGTGACGATACTAGAAAAGTGAGATATGCCAGCGGAGTGGGACATGTTAAACCTGGGTTTTGAGATGAGCAGCACATTTTATCAACCAACCTATCTAGGTTACATTCCAGTCATTCGTGAACTGCCTCACAGACTTAAAGTGATTAATGTTATTTGAAGCTGGAAGAAAAATTTCACATCGTTTCCAATTTTCAGAACAGACCTTAAGGTTTTTGGGACAAGACTTTAGACGTTCGAGATACTGCGTGGAGACTGACCCTTCGGCCTACCGAGTCTGCACCGACCAGCAATCGCACTGTACACTCATTGAAAAATACCCAATAACTTGGCCCCCACTGCCATCCGTGCCAATGAATTCCGCAGATTCACCATCCTCTGACTAAAGAAATTCCTCCTCATCTCTCTTTTGAAGTACATCCTCTTATTCTGGGGCTGTACTCTCTGGTTCCTAGACACTCTCACTACTGGAACCATCCTCTCCACGCCACTATCTATCTGGGCCTTTGAGTACCTGGCAGGTTTAGGGGGATGTGGGTCAAACACAGGCAGGCGATTCTAGTGTAGATGGGGCATGGACAAGTTAGGCCGAAGGGCCGGGTACCGTTCTGTATGACCTTATGACTCTAAGAGTGAAGGTGAAAGCGTAGGTTTAATTAGTTGCCAACATTTGTACTCGGCAGCAGTGCCTCACTGACTGACAGAGCTTCTAAGTTGCAAATTGTTGATAAAACAGGCAGAATCCACCCCCCTCCCTCACCCCCGTTCAATTATTTTTTTCTTATGTTAGGGCTTTTCGTTTTCAAAAGAATTTGCTCTTTACATGTATGGCTCGATGTAAGTCTTCAGTTGCATTCAGAGGAAGGCTTGCAGATGCTGATGTTTCATTTCCAATTTGCCGTTTTACAGCGTAGACTAAACTCTCATTAATGTGATCACTGCCAGCATTTTAAATGAGGAACATCGCTTACAAAGGGATCACAGAGCTTGTATCTCGTTTGCAAATAGCATTAAAACATCCCACCCAAATGCATCTAAAATACTCAGTTTGGAAAGCAAATCACTGTTCCCAAGTGCGTGCAACTATTTTTTCAGCTCACTGTAAATCACTGCTTTTTTAGTTTTGTTTTAGAGATACAGTGTGGAAACAGGCCCTTCGGCCCACCGAGTCTGCAGCGACCAGCGATCCCCGCACACCTACACACTATAGGGACAATTTACATTTATACTAAGCCAATTAACCTGCAAACCTGTACATCTTTGGAGTGTGGGAGGAAACCAAAGATCTCTGAGAAAATCCACGCGGGTCACGGAGAGAACGATAAAAACTCTGTACAGACAGCACCGGCAGTCAGGATCAAACCCGGGTCTCTGGCGCTGTAAGGCAGTAGCTCTACTGCTGCGCCAGCGTGCCGCTTTTTAAATGCTTTACAAAATATTCCTTGTGATTCCTACACAATAGATTGAATGAGTTTGTTCTGAAGTTTGTAACTCATACATTTATATTTCCTTTCATCATGAGGAACATTGATCGGATGAATGCATAGTCATTTACCCAAGGTAGGGGAATCAATAACCAGAGGACTTAGACATGTTGGAGAATGATATGTTTGAGGGCGGCACAGTGTCGCAGCAGTAGAGTTGCTGCCTTTAGGGCCTGTCCCACGAACATGCGACCTGCATGCGGCAAGCGCGACCAAACCGGAAGCGGGGGCCGAGTGGAGGTTGACGTGAAGTTCGAGCGAAGCGCTGGGAAGTTTGCGCTAGGCGTATGCCGCCAAGACGCTACATACGGCATTGAGACGATGCGCACGCCCGTCCAGGCGGTGCATACAGCCTCAACGCGGCTCAGTGTCAGTTTTACGGAGCCCCCGCGCAATGTCGGGACCAGCTCCGCACAACTCCATACGGCTCCGGCATTCGAAGTGGGACCGGCCCCGCGTGGCCGTACGGCTCATCGCGCTTGCCGCATGCAGTCGCATGCTCGTGGGACAGGCCCTTTACAGCACCAGAGACCCAGGTTCGATCCTGACTATGGAAGCTGTCTGTACGGGGTTTGTACGTTCTCCTTGTGACCGCGTGGGTTTTCTCCAGGTGTTGTGCTTTCCTCCCACACTCCCACAGTGTGCAAGATTGCAGGTTAATTGGCTTTGATAATTGTCCCTAGTGTGTAGGATAGAACTAATGCATGGTTGATCGCTGGACAGTGCGGACTCGGTTGACCAAGGGGCCTTGTTGCACACTGTATCTCCAAAGTCTAAAGTCTGGAGAACAGAACGCACTGTCTAACCGTTTGTTACATTCTGCTGGAGAAAGTTACAGAAATAGCTTCATGTGAGTTTGGCAGTCAATGGAGGTACTAATTATCCCTTCCAGGGACGTTACAAACTAATTCATCCATGCATTGCAAATGACTAACACTGTATAATAGCAAGGCACATTACCTCCAGAGATGTGGGGTGTAAAATATGTTCCCTGCTCCTTCCCCTGTAATTCGGCTTGACATTACAACAGCCTTTCAAGCATCATTTCCTGCAGAGGCTATGGTTTGTACATTTGTTTGAAGTGTACCCAAGTATTCAATGTCTTGTTCCATAGAACATGGAGCAACACAGCACAACAACAGGCCCTTCAGCCCTGCTGTTCCTTGTTTCTCCACCTCTGTAGTCTTGGGGTGTGGATATACTCGCAATGCTATGAGGGAGGGAGTTCCAAGATTTAGTTTAGAGATACAGCGCAGAAACAGGCCCTTCGGCCCACCAAGTCTATGTCAAGTCAGTATTTCAATTCACCACCGTGCCGCCCACCATTTGCATCCACAATGGTGATATATTAGGGAGCGGTGATATATTGTATTATCCAAAAAAGAGACTTTCTTTATTTTAACTTACGATTAATTGACTTGGTACACACTCTACGCCACTAACCTTCTGTACTCCTACTTTCAATGGCTCGTGAAGGTATGCGCTTGGAAAGATTTACATTTTTGTTACATTGGAGGTAAAATAAATCTCCACTAATGTATGCCCTATCTGCTGAGAGCATTATATTTACTGAGCCATGACCATTTTACTAACTATGTCGATAAGATGCAAATCGGAATGTCACTCAACTTTGCTGACTCTCGAATGAACCAACTTGTTCTAATTTGCCTGCACAGTGTGAATTGAAATACTGTTTAGAAAGTGGTTGCTTCTTCCTTTAGTTACTAATGCAATGCTTTAGCCGGAGGCTGGTGAATCTGTGTAATTCATCGCCACAGGACGCGGTGGAGGCCATGTCAATGGGTATTTTTAATGTGGAGATTGACAGATTCTTGGTTAGTATGGGTGTCAGGGGTTATGGGGAGAAGGCAGGAGAATGGGGTTGAGAGGGGAATGGTAGATCATAGAGGGAGTACAGAGAAGGTTCACCAGACTGATTCCTGGGATGTCAGGACTTTCATAAGAAGAAAGACTGGATAGACTTGGCTTGTACTCGCTAGAATTTGGACGATTGAGGGGGGATCTTATAGAAATTTACAAAATTCTTAAGGGGTTGGACAGGCTAGATGCATGAAGATTGTTCCCGATGTTGGGGAAGTCCAGAACAAGGGTTCCCAGTTTAAGGATAAGGGGGAAATCTTTTGGGATTGAGATGAGAAAAACATTTTTCACACAGAGAGTGGTGAATCTCTGGAATTCTCTGCCACAGAATGTAGTTGAGGCCAGTTCATTGGCTATATTTAAGAGAGAGTTAGATGTGGCTCTTGTGGCTAAAGGGATCAGGGGTTATGGAGAGAAGGCAGGTACAGGATACTGAGTTGGATGATCAGCCATGATCATATTGAATGGCGGTGCAGGCTCGAAGGGCCGAATGGCCTACTCCTGCACCTATTTTCTATGTTTCTATCAGCCATGATTGAATGGCGGAGTTGACTTTGATTGGCTTAATTCTGCTCCTGGAACCTATGGACTTTTGAAGCTACTTAGTTAACAGTGTGGTGAATGGAAGACACCAACTCAGGTGTCCCGATCAGATAGGTCACCCATTCCTTCTCTCCAGAGATGCTGCTTGTCCCGCTGAGTTACTCCAGCACTTTGTGTCTATCCTCCTATTCTGTTTGGGTAGCTTACAACCCAAACAGTTTATTCGCCACATACACATACGAGATGTGCAGTAAACATTGAATTCTGTGGTTTTAGGTCAGTAACCTACATATACTCCTCCCTTTACCACCCCCTCCCCCCCCCCCCCCCCCCCCCCCCCCCCCCCCCTTCTCTTCCCTGCGCCCCTGCGTGAAGATAGACACAAAAAGCTGGAGTGACTCAGTGGGACAGGCAACATCTCTGGAGAGAAGGAATGGGTGACGTTTCAGGACGAGACCCTTCTTCAGACTTTCCCCCTCCTCTCTTTCAGCTTTCTCCTCCCGTCCTTCCCCAAAGTTAGTCCGAAGAAGGGTCCTGACCCGAAACTTTACCTATCCATGTTCTCCAGAGATGCTGCTTGACCCACTGAGTTACTCCAGCATTTTGTGTCTATTTTTGTAAGCCAGCATTTGCAGTTCCTCCTATCTGCACCTATATTCCTTCCTCTGGCTTCACATTTCATACCTCTTCTAACCTTATCTCACATTTTTATCTTTTCATCTATGGCCTTTGTTCAAACATCTGCCAATCAACTCCCCCCCCCCCCCCCCCCCACAACAGTATCCGCCTATCACTTGCCAAACTCTGTCCCACAACTACCTGTCCTCCAGCTTTCTCCCCACTGACTACAATCAGTCTGAAGAAGGGCCCTGACCCGAGACGTCAGCTCTCCATGTTCTCTAGGGATGCTGCCTGATCCACTGAGTTACTCCAGCACTTAGCGTCTCGATAATAAGAGGATGACAGGCAGCCTTGTTGCAGAAGAGGCTAACATGGTTCCGCACTTTCTCCACTGCATCACTCGCAGACTGCACAAAGTGCACTCATACAATTAGATAAGATTCCCAAACGGTATGCTCATTAGCTTCAGTTCACAGCCCATTAGTGCACGAGGCTGCCTTGTGAGAATCAAGCTTAGGATGTACCCAGCGTGTTAGAACATAGAACATCGAACAGAACAGCACCACAACGGGCCCTTCAGCCTACAATGTCGGTGCCGAACATGACGCCCAGTTAAACTCATCTCCTCTGTCTGCACATGATCCATATCCATCCATTCCCTGCACATCCATGTTCATTTTTCGAAGATGACACAGTCAACCTGATTTAACTCGGCGGGCCTACACTGGAGAGAAGATAGACACGTTTTGGGTGGAGTAACTCGGTCTGGGCCAGTTGCAGCTATCTTCGGTGTAGAGAAGGAATAGGTGACAAGATTTTGGGTCGAACTTTATTGTCTTCAGTAATGTCTGACACCGTTGAAATTCCCCATACTCCAAATGTGCAAGTAATATTTATAACACAGACAGACTATATACCAATAAAGATAGACAATGGACATATACATTATATAAAATATTCACAGTGTGCAAGAGTGTAGTAAAATTTTAAGATGGTGACTCTTTACATACTAGCCTTTGAGCCCATCCTGTCATAGAGTCGTACAGTACAGAAATAGGCCCTTCAGCCCAAAGCACCCATGACAACCAAGATGACTTGTCTAAGCTGGTCCCACCTGTCCAGGTTTGGCCCATATCCCTCTAAACCATTCCTTTTCTCCAGAGATGCTGTCTGACCCGCTGAGTTACTCCTGCTTTTTGTGTCGATCTTGTCAACTGTGGTCAGTGAATAAAGCGGAGTGTAGATGGAGTCAAAGGAAGGGAGGTTGGTTTGCGTGATGGTCTGGGCTGCGTCCACAATGTTGTTATAGCACCTGCCTCATCTAGCTTCCACCGCCGGCCCGCGGCCAACTTCTACCGCGGACCCGCCGTGGACTTACCATCACCCCTGGGGGGGAGCTTCGACCGCCGGCCCTGCGGTCTGCGGTGCTTCTGGCTGCGGCGCGGCGGGGACTTTAAATCTTCGACCGCCGGCCTGCGGCCTACACCAACCTAAAGCCGCGGTCTCTGGTGGGGAAGAGCCGACTCTGGACTTACCTGGACTCATACCTGTCTGCACATATGGACGCCCGCAGCGACGGCTGCGGAGGGTTGAGGTCCCGATCACGGGGGAAAACGGAGGAGGACTGGCCAAATGTTGTGCCTTCCACCACAGTGATGAATGCTGTGGTGGATGTTTGTGTTACATTTTTAGTGTGTAATGTGTATTCTTTATCATTGTACCGCTGCTGGCAAATTCATTTCACTTGCACTTTATATGCAATGTGACGAATAAAACCGTATTGTATTGCATTGTATTGTATTGTGCCTTCCTGACAGCTCGTTCCATATACCCACCACCCTCTGTGTGGAATATTGCCCCTCAGGTCCCTGTTAAATCCTTCCTCTTTCACCTTAAACAAGTGGAACTTCATATTGTAACCTGAAAATATTCTGTTTAAAGTACAAGTTCCTGCCACATGTGAAGTAATGTAGTGTGGAATGATAAGGCGCTTATGAACAAAGATTTCACCACCATCATATAGCCTTCAGCAGTGTGTATTTTACCACAAATAAAAAAATCTTCACAGCATCCCCATTCAATTTGCATGTTCTTCTTCAATATTTGGCAGGTTTTATAAATAGACTTTGTTTTATAGATAGCCTCCCTCAAACCCAAATTATGATCATAATTTCACATTATAATATCAAAATAAATACTATAAATTATAATACAAAACCAGCATATTGCCACAGGCCAACAATATTTGCCACAATTTACCATCTGTAGCATATAATAAAAGTGAAAAGAAATAATTTTCCATCAAATTTGCTGCCACAAATTTAACCAACGATGAAATATGTAATAAATATCCTGGCTATGTTTGTGCAAAGATAATTTAAAAAAGAATAACATGATTGGTTCTATTTTTAGATGGAATTAGCAGTCTAAATGTAGTTGTCTTATGACACAATAAATTGTCATAACACAAGAACCGTCCATTGAAATGGTGTGGTGCCAGAGACCAGAGTTCGATCCTTACTACGGGTGCTGTCTGTATGGAGTTTGCTCGTTCTCCCTCTGACCACGTGGGTTTTCCCCGGGAGCTCCGGATCCCACCCACACTCCAAAGACGTACAGGTTTGTAGGTTAATTGGCTTCAGTGAAATTTGTAAGTTGTCCCTAGTGTGTTAGGATAGTGCTAGTGTACGGGGTGACCGTTGGTCAGCGTGGACTCGGTGGGCTGAAGCTGTATCTCTAAACTAAAAAGGAGTTATGTTCGGACGGAACCACAGATGCTGGTTTACACTGAAGATAGATACAAAATGCTGGAGTAACTCAGCGGGACAGACAGCATCTGTGGAGAGAAGGAATGGGTGACATTCCGGGTTGAAACCCTTCTTCTTGCTCTTCTTCAGGAGTTATATCGGACAGAAATTGACACAATGTGATGTAAGACCAGAATCCTGATAAAAGTCGTAGATTTGATCACATTGATGCAATCACAATGTAAGCTTATCAATGCCTCTACTTCCTGTGATTGACGAGAAGTGGCATGTCACTGAATATTCTCTTGAACGCCTGCAGGTGTATATTGGGGAGCATACCCGACCTGTTGATCCGTGGTCTGGTTCAGTAACTCGAGAGTGGTGGACGCTGCCCGATCCATCACGGGTACTGAACTCCCCACCATCCCAGGGATCTACAGGAAGCCCTTTGATGTGATGTATTGGCTGAGACTCTCTACCACAGGGAGAACATGCAAGCTCTACATGGACAGCACCCGAGGTCAGGCTCAATCCCGGGTCTCTGGCGCTGCATGACAGCAGCTCTACCTGCTGCACCACTGTGCCGCACAATCTTGTTCAACACAAGATACCAGCATCTGCAGTTCATTGTGTCTGCACTTAGAGTCATAGAGAGATACAACGTGGAAACAGACCCCTCAGCCCAACTTGCCCACACTGGCCAACATGTCCCAGTTGCACTAGTCCAACCTTACCGCGTTTGGTCCATTTCCCTCCAAACCTGTCCTATCCATGTACCTGTCTAACCGCTTCTTAAATGTTGGGATAGTCCCTGCCTCAACTACCTCCTCTGGCAGCTTGTTCCATACACCCACCACCCTTTGTGTGAAAATGTTACCCCTGAGATTCCTATTAAATCTTTTCCCTTTCACCTTAAACCCAAGTCTGGTCCTCGATTCACCTACTCTGGGCAAGAGACTCTGTGTATGTACCGTTCATCTCTCATTAATAAATGAAATAAGTGATTTTGGTTGCAAGTGTCTTTTTTAATCACTGTATAATTTTTCACAAGTATAATGTTCCTCATTTTAGGTTTATTTATTTTTTAACGGATTCCCTGGAAGTTTGTCAGTTTTTAACCCGAGGTATTAAATGCAACTTTGATTCAAGATAATAGGAAATAAAAACTGCAGCTTCATTAAAACCATAGCCTAGGGCAGCACAGTGGCACAGCGGTAGAGCTGCTGCCTCACAGCGCCTGAGACCCGAGTTCGATCCTGACCGCGGGTGCTTTTTATGTGGAGTTTGCATGTTCTCGCTGTGACCACGTGGGTTTCTTCCGGGTGTTCAGGTTTCCACCTACATGCCACAAATGTGCAGGTTTGTAGGTTAATAGAGCGTAGAATTAGCAAGGGGGATAACATGGCTCTTTTGTAACTTGTCAGTTTCTTTGTTGAAGTAAATTAAGGCGCATGTTGCAATCAAAAGCGCTTGTACAATTGGTTGGGAAGAAAGCCAAACTGTAAGTAAGAGGAGTGCGGGTGATCGCTGGTCGGCATAGACTTGGTGGGCCGAAGTGCCTGTTTCCGTGCTGTATCACTAAACTAAACTAAACTAAACTAAACTAAACCGTACAAATAATTTAAAATTGATCAAAGATGGATATGGATTATGCTCAGGTTGATAGGAGTTGGTCTCGGCATCATGCTCAGCACCGACATTGTTGGGCCAAGGACCTGTTCCTGTGCTGTACTGTTCCATGTTTCATGTTCCTCAAATACAGTTTTACACTAATTGTTTCTGTATCCTTGCAATAAAATCAATCATTCCCCATTACTGTGGTAACCAGCATCTATCCTTCAGCTTTCTCTTTCTCAACCTGTTTGGTTAGAAACTCTGGCTTTCCTTAACATATGGCTGAACATAATCTGGTGTAAGCAAAGATTTAATGAATTCAAAGATTTTCTCAGCTTCCAAACCCTTTTTTTCCCCCATGTAGAAGTCCTACCTGCTGTGCACTTCATGGCTGATACAGCGATCATTCACAGTCTTGCACTTCACAGACACATCAAGGCTGACGGTCGCATTTATAGAGGGTGTAAGCTGGAATGGATGCAGAGCAGATTTACGAGGATGTTTAAGAAGGAACTACAGATGCTGGAAAATCGAATGCAGACAAAAATGCTGGAGAAACTCAGTGGGTGAGGCAGCATCTATGGAGCGAAGGAGATAGGCAACGTTTTGGGCTGAGGTACGGCAGAGGTTCATCTTCACCTCCTCCAACCTCATCTATTGCATCCGCTGCTCTAGATGTCAGCTGCTCTACATCGGTGAGACCAAGCATAGGCTCACCTCCGCTTGGTTCGCTAGACCCAACCTGATCTCCCGGTGGCTCAGCACTTCAACTCCGCCTCCCATTCCGAATCCGACCTTTTTGTCCCTGGCCTCCTCCATGGCCAGAGTGAGTCCCACCGTAAATTGGAGGAGCAGCACCTCATAGTTCGCTTGGGCAGTTTGCTCCCCAGCGGTATGGACATTGACTTCTCTAATTTCATGAAGTCCCTACTTTCTCCTCTCCTACTCAGCTCTCCCTCAGCCATCTGGTTCCATCTCTTCCTTTCTTCTTCCCCCCCCCCCCACCACATCTCTGAAGAAGGGTTTTGGCCCGAAGCGTTGCCTATCTCCTCGGCTCCATAGATTTACGAGGATGTTGTCTGTCCTCGAGGGCCTGAGCTATAGGGAGAGATTGAGCAGGTTTCGGACTCTATTCTTTGGAGTGCAAGAGGAATAGGGGTGATCTGATAGAGGTGTACAAAATCATGAAAGGAATAAATCGGGCAAACTCAGAGTCTTTTGCCCAGAGTAGAGGAATCAAGAACTAGAAGACTTAGGTTTAAGGTGAGGGGGGTGGGGTGGGGAATTGAATGGGAACCTGGGGGGAAACTGGTTTACACAAAGGATGGTAGTTATGTGGAACGAGCTGCCAGAGGAGATAGTTGAGGCAGGTATTGTCGCAATGTTTAAGAACAATTACATGGATAGGACAAGTTTAGAGGGAAGGTACACAAAAATGCTGGAGAAACTCAGCGGGTGCAGCAGCATCAATGGAGCGAAGGAAATAGGCGACGTTTTGGGCTGAAACCCTTCTTCAGACTGATGGGGGGTGGGGGGAGAAGGAAGGAAAAAGGGAGGAGGAGGAGCCCGAGGGCAGGGGGATGGGAGGAGACAGCTCGAGGGTTAAGGAAGGGGAGGAGACAGCAAGTGCTAGCAAAATTGGGAGAACATTGAATTCTCCCAATTTTGCATCTGCAGTTCCTTCTTGAACAAGTTTAGAGGGATATGGACCAAACACAGGCAGGTGGGATAAGTGAGGAGGGGGCATGTTGGTTGGTGTGGGCAAGTTGGGCTGAAGGGCCTGTTTCTACGCTGTATGACTCTATGATTCTATGTACTAAACTACCATGACGTACACTGTGATAACGTGAAGGTTCACCTCAGCATTATGTCCACGGACAGGCAGATTACTGGTCAGAAGATACAGATTTCAGGTAAACCGAGGCCAAAGGAGGCCTTTTTGGGGGCGGCACAGTGGCGCAGCTGGTAGAGCTGCTGCCTCTCAGCGCCAGACCCGGGTTCGATCCAGACCTCGGGTGCTGTCTGTGTGTGAAGTTCTCCCTGTGACCATGTGGGTTTCCTCCGGGTGCTCCGGTTTCCTCCCACATTCCAAAAACGTGCGGCGTTGTAGGTTAATCGTCACTCTGTAAATTGCCCCTAGCGTGTAGGAAGCGGATGTAAAAGTGGAATAACATAGAACTAGTGTGAGTGGGTGATCGATGGTCGGCATGGACTGGATAGGCTGAAGGGCCAGTTTCCATGCTGTATCTGTAAACTAAATGAATCTAGTGTCATGGAGTCATTGATTCATAGAGTGTGGAAACAGGCCCTTCAGCCTAACCAGCCCATGCCGACCAACATGCCCCATCTGCACTAGTCCTTCCTGCCTGCATTTGGCCCACATCGCTCCAAACCTGTCCTATCCACGTACCTGTCCAAATGTTTCTGAAATGTTGCGATAGTCCCTGCCTCAACTACCTCCTCCGGCAGCATGTTCCGTACACCCACCACCCTCTGTGTGAAAAATCTAAAGCCATGATGGTCTCTGAATTGACAATGTGCGAGGTTAATTGAAAAGTAGATCTAATGATGGCGTTCAAAAGAGAATTGGATAAGGAGAAAAGATGATCAATGGGACCTGTTGAATGAGCAGGGATGTGAAATTCATGGGATATCTCTGGCAAATACACTGCTCAGATATGATGAACCAAATGACCTTTACTGCTGTGTTATTCAGTGATTCTCTTTATATCTACTTGAGATCTACTTGAGATATATCTACTTGCTCTCTCTTTCTTGATGTGTTTGTTTAGAAATTCTGTCTTTTATCTAGACATGCTGACTATATTTTGGTTAGCAAACACACCCTTGCACCACCACACAAGTGCGCACCCATTTCTCCCATTATTCCCCTCCCCCCCGCCCCCCTAACCTCCCCCGGTCATCCCGTTCTTTTCCCTTCCGTCGTACCTTCATCTCCCATCCCCAAGTCCCCCATATCCACTTTATCCTCCTCTTTCCCATCCCTTTCCACCTAAATCCCTCCCACCGGCTTCACATGTCACCCCTCTCCTTATCTGACACACATTTGTCAATCTTTCACTTCTAGCCTTTGTCACTTCCTCCACCCATCTGCCAAACATCCCCCTCCCTCACCGATAGTTTAGTTTAGTTTAGTTTAGAGATACAGTGTGGAACCAGGTTCCGCACCGACCAGCGATCCCTGCACACTAACGCTACCCTACACAGACAAGGGCCAATTTACAATTATACCAAGCCAATTAGCCTACAAACCTGCACCTCTTTGGAGTGTGGGAAAAGACAATGAAGAAACCCCACGCAGGTCACGGGCTGGATGTAAAACTCCATACAGACAGCACCTGCAGTCAGGATCGAACCCAGGTCTCTGGCACTGTAAGACAGCAACTGTACCGCTGCGCCACCATGCCACCTGTGTCCACCTATCAATTGCCAGGCTTTGTCCCACCCCGACCTCTCTTTTCCAGCTTTCTTCCCCCTCCCCCATTGCAATCAGTCTGATGAAAGGCCTCAATTTGAAACTGAATCTGTCCATTGCCTCTAATCTGCCTGATCCATTGAGTTTCTCCAGAGTGGGTTTCCTCCGGGTGCTCCAGTTTTCTCCCACATCCCAAAGACGTGCAGGTTTGTAGGTTAATTGGCCCTCTTTCAATCGCCCCTGGTGTATAGGGAGTGGATGAGAAAGTGGGATAACATGGAACTAGTGGGAACGGGCGATCGATGGACTCTGTGGGCCAAAGGCTTTATCTTTCAATCAAACAATATGCAGTTAGTTGCTGAGTTAATTTAATTTATTGTCACGTGTACAGAGGTTCAGTGAAAAGCTTTTTTGTTGCATACTAACTGTTTTTCTTCGGGTGCTCCGGTTTCCTCTCACATGCCAAAGACATACAGGTTTTAGACAATAGACAATAGACAGTAGACAATAGGTGCAGGAGTAGGCCATTCGGCCCTTCGAGCCAGCACCGCCATTCAATGTG
Source organism: Leucoraja erinaceus (assembly GCF_028641065.1). NCBI lineage: Eukaryota > Metazoa > Chordata > Chondrichthyes > Rajiformes > Rajidae > Leucoraja > Leucoraja erinaceus. The sequence continues at coordinate 51,269,532 of NC_073386.1, forward strand.
ATCATGGCTGATCATCCACAATCAGTACCCCGTTCCTGCCTTCTCCCCATATCCCCTGACTCCGCTATTTTTAAGAGCCCTATCTATCTCTCTCTTGAAAGCATCCAGAGAACCTGCCTCCACTGAGGCAGAGAATTCCACAGACTCACCACTCTCTGTGAGAAAAAGTGTTTCCTCGTCTCCGTTCTAAATGGCTTACTCTTTATTCTTAAACTGTGGCCCCTGGTTCTGGACTCCCCCAACATCGGGAACATGTTTCCTGCCTCTAGCGTGTCCGAACCCTTAACAATCTTTTATGCTTCAATGAGATTCCTTCTCATCCTTCTAACTCCAGAGTGTACAAGCCCAGTTGCTCCATTCTCTCAGCATATGACAGTCCCGTCATCCCGGGAATTAACCTTTGTAGATTAATTGGTCAGCCATGATTGAATGGCGGAGTAGACTTGGTTGGGCCGAATGGCCTGATTCTTCTCCTATCACGTTATGAACATATCCTGTGCAGTCCACCAACATCATTGCAGGAATAACAGACATTCATGCTTCACCATCACGACTGCAAGTGGCAAATGTCTTTATGAAGCTTCCTTCAGCATCATGTTCTCGATTCCAACTACCCATAACAGCAGCCAGCTACAGTTAATCTCTGAAAGGTACATGGAGACGAGCCAATGTTCGAGAGATGGTGAGTATTGCCCACTTACAGAATCTGCGGCGAAAATAACGGCACGCAAATCTCCAACCACAGAATGTTTCTGCTTACCTTCAACCGAAAATCAACGACTTCACAATGTAATTCCAAATCAATACACCTTTATAGTATTAGAGTTTTGATTTTAGAACAATTACTGATCTTTCCGTCAACAAAGTGCTGACATCTAAATAGATTCTCTCAGCATTTTTAACCGCATTGATGTAATGACAGGTTTACTGAAGTATAGATCCCTTGCTATTTCAAATCTTTATCAAATGATTGGGTTTAACAGAGAACAAAGGAAACATAGAATATTTTGTTAATAGCACACCAATGCATGTCTACCTGGGGCGCGGCTGCTTTACAGCGCCAGAGACCCTCACTACTGGTGCTGTCTTTACTGAGTTTGCATGTTCTCCTGTGACCATGTTGGTTATCTCCAGATTATCCGGTTTCCTCCTGCACTCCAAAGACGTGCGGGTTTGTGCGTTAATTGGCTTTGGTAAAACATTTTTAAATGTCCCTAGTGTGTAGGATGGTGCTGGTGCAGGTGGAGATCATTGGCCGGCACGGACTCGGTGGGCCGAAGGGCTTGTTGTTACTATGCTGTATCTCTAAACTAAACCACACTAAACTAACACACCATTGGTGCAATTGGGGTTTTGTTGTCAAGTGCGCAAATGCACAGTGAAATTATTTTCTTACGTACAGTCTAGTAAAGTATTGCCAAACCTAAGCACAATCCCCGATCAGCAAAGTGTGCAGAAATAGTCTACCGAGCCTGCATGCGAGAGGCACCTACTTTTCAAAGTCCAGCCTTCTAGTTCTTATGAGTGGTTCCCAATCCAGGCGAGCCCCAGGCCTCCAGGCCTCCAGGCATGGCTCCCCTTGGGCGCGACGTCCCTCTCTCCGCCCAGCCACCTTTGTGCTCTGGGGGGCTGTGATTTCAGGGTGAAATGGGCCAGACCCTGGTTCCCTCTCACTCCTCATCCATCAGGTAGCCATCACCTCCATCCTCCCGATCTCTGGTCTTGGGGGGATGGGCAGGGCCCGGCTCGGCGGCTCCCCCTGTAGGCCTCTGTCCACCGTGTCATGCCAGTGTTTATCTACGCGCTTCACTGAATTAAATTGGCTGTAATCCCATTTTATTTGGTAAAGAATAAAATGTTGTATTTATTTTTAAACGATTGTCAGCAATTGAAGTGTCAGAGTGATTTTAGATAATGCAAATCTTTAAGTGTTCACTTACTATACAAATCTAACAATAATTCTTCACAATAACACAACAGTCTGATGACTCTTCCCTCTGCATAGAAATGACTAACAAAACAACTTGCATTTTATTCGGGCGTTTCACAATCTCAAGTTGCTGCAAATGCTTCACGTTAATTAAGTATATTTATGGAATGGACATTGGCGTTATTAGCTCCAATTGCAAAGATAGTGTAACAGTCACACAGTAAGATCTGCCAAACTGTAAGAGGGTGGCATATTTAGTGGCGCGGCTGGTGGTTTAGTTTAAGGTCACGTGTACCGAGGGACAGTGAAAAGCAAAGATCCTATAGCGAGCAAGATGGTCCACTCGCCGAAAAAGATGTAGTACGGTCATGGGCAGATTCATGGGTAATTATAGGCCCCATTTCCGTAACCGGCTTCCGTCTCCGCACCAAAGATCCCATAGGATACTAGTGCGGAGACGGAAACATCCTCGTAAAAATAAAAGTTATTTGGGAAAAATCTTCCCCACATTTTCAGAATTTTAATTTATTAACACAAACTGTTCCCCCGCAACGTTGATTACACTGCGAATTGGGTCGGGTCGGGTTACGGAAATGGATGAAAAAAAGGCCCACGTTCCATTCCGTTGCGTACTACACGTCAGCCCGTTGCATTTAGCAGGAGTGGTCCATCTTGCTCTGCTCTAGGATCTTTGGTGAAAAGGTCTATCAGCCCGCAAGATTCAAGGAAAGCCTGCAAACTCCACACAGACATCATCGAAGGTCAGGATTGAACCTGGGTCGTTGAAGCCGTGCTGGTGCATCTGCAATCATGCATTACAATCGCTCCACTCTATTAAAGTTCTACTCCAACATCAGAGCCCTGGATAATCTCTAATCTACTAGCCTTAATCTACTTAATCTACAGATTTTATCTTGCACTAAACATGATTCCCTTTATCCTGTATCTGTACACTGTGGACGGCTTGATTGTAATCATGTATTGTCTTTCCGCTGACTGGATAGCACGCAACAAAAAATCTTTTCACTGTACCTCGGTACACATGACAATAAACTAAACTAAAGTAAACCATCTTATCACCGACTACAGAGCAGTTCTGACCTACCATCTACTTCCTAGGAGATGCTCGGAATATCTTTAATCAGCCTTTATTGGACTTTATCTTGCACTGTGTTATTCCCTTTATCCTGTATTTGTACATTCCGGATAGCTTGATTGTACAGTATTTTCGCTGACTAGATAGTACACAATCAAAAAGATTTTCAGTGTGCCTCACTACATGTGACAATAATAAACTGAACTGAAAAAAATACTGCTCTGTATGTAAAAAAATAATGTTGCTCAGGTTTGGTACATGTGATAATAAGGATCCATTAAATATTGAACCATTGACCATTGGACCATTGGCCATTGAACCATTGACCATTGAACCATTGACCATTGAACCATTGACCATTGACCATTGACCATTGACCATTGACCATTGAACCATTGACCATTGACCATTGACCATTGCCCATTGACCATTGAACCATTGACCATTGAACCATTAAACCATTGACCATTGACCATTGACCATTGGCCCATTGACCATTGAACCATTGACCATTGACCATTGACCATTGACCATTGAACCATTGACCATTGACCATTGACCATTGAACCATTGACCATTGGCCATTGAACCATTGACCATTGACCATTGACCATTGGCCATTGACCATTGAACCATTGACCATTGGCCATTGAACCATTGACCATTGACCATTGACCATTGGCCATTGACCATTTAACCATTGACCCTTGAACACTTGACCATTGACCATTGACATTGACCATTGAACCATTGACCATTGACCATTGACCATTGAACATTGACCCATTGACCATTGAACCATTGACCATTTACCATTGACCATTGGCCATTGAACCATTGACCATTGACCATTGACATTGACCATTGAACCATTTACCATTGAACCATTGAACCATTGACCATTGACCATTGAACCATTGACCATTGACCATTGAACCATTGACCATTGACCATTGACCATTGACCATTGGCCATTGACCATTGACCATTGACCATTGACATTGACCATTGAACCATTTACCATTGACCATTGAGCATTGACCATTGGCCATTGACCATTGACCATTGACCATTGACCATTGGCCATTGAACCATTGACCATTGACCATTGACATTGACCATTGACCATTGACCATTGAGCATTGACCATTGACATTAACCATTGAACCATTGACCATTGAGCATTGACCATTGACCATTGAACCATTGACCACATTGAACCAATGACCATTGACCATTGACCATAGACCATGGACCATTGAACCATTGACTGTTGACCATGGACCATTGAACCATTGACCATTGGCCATTGACCATTGAACCATTGACCAAAGTAGAACTTCAGATATTGGGCTTACTTGGCAAATATCTGACTGGGCCTTGGATGAAGCGCTTCTACACTTCAAGCCAGAATCAGATCAACCATGTTGATGGCATCAAAGTGGTTAAAGGGGTGATTGCTGCTCTAAAGGAAGCCACAGAAGATCCAGAGGAATTGATATTGGCAAGGGAAGATTTCTTCGTTGAGGAGGTACATCTTGACGCCACATTGACAAAACTTCAGGAGCTACCAGTACATCCACAGTTCAGTTCAAAGATGAGGAGCTGTCTTCAAGCTGTCATCACTGTGTTGGAGAGGCAGTATAGTAAATACTTTGAACTTGATGTTACTGAGAAACTGAAGGAGGAGACTGCATCAGCAAGATCACACAACATTGATGCGGAGGAGATAATGGGGATGTTTAGTTCATCGAAACAGAAATCTCCCAATGCCACCATGTGTTATTTGTCATGTAGGATGCGGGCCTGCAAGAATAGAACAGTCAACTTCCTTGATAATCTCGAGGAGCATCGTAGGGAGGAGGTGCTCTGTAAGGCAGTGACATGGGGGAGAGTGCAGAGTAACAGACGGAAGAAAAAACAGAAGGAATTGAGAGCAGAAATCATCAAGCGACAGAAAGGCAAGGAGCATGCTCGAGACACGAAAGAGAGGAAAAAACTAGGGCAAGAATTGAAAGAGACTGATTTAGACAACATTCGCAGAGATTATCCAAATTTGGACTATTCCAAATGTGATGATCTACACGACATTATTAGTGGGAAAGTAGTTGGCAGAAAGGCATGCCATGCGTGGTTTGAAGATCAAAAACTTGTAGTTTACAATGCCAAAATTGAAAAATTGAGGAAAAACAACGTGTACAGAGTTGCTTATTGGTTGCAGTCTGAGGAGTATGATGATGCTACTGATTATGATATGCCAATGTACCAGCTAGCAGCTGATCTTCTCCATAAAGACTTGGTCTTTTGCTAGAAATTGTAATTTATTTACCTATCCATAACTGACTTACAGCATATTATACAATAATATTAAAGTTCTGATCTTGAGAATATCACATTTTTGAATTTTCAAGGCAGTCTGGTTGTTTATTACCATTTCTGTCACATCGGTCAATTTTGTAATTAGCTACAATTAGGTAATTAGCTAATTATATGCTTTAATTTCAGGTCATCCAAGTAAGATTGTTTTATATTTTTTCAGAATGCTTCAATCTATGATAAGTGAAAATTTCATTCAGTTCTCTTAATTCTTTAAGAAAGTTACGGGCTTTTGACTATCCAAGATCACAGCTTTTTTGTAATGTCCATAGAAAATCAATAGGGAACAAGATGCTAATTTCCGAGTATGAAAATGGCCATAACCTTTTTAATACTTGAGATATGAAAGTGAATTTGGTGTCAAATTAAACTTGTTGTTATGCTTTATCTGATGGGATAAATTGCAGACTTGATTTTTTAAATCTCAAAATTTTGTAACATTGCTACATTGAACCATTGACCACTGACCATTGACCATTGAACCAATGACCATTGACCATTGACCATGGACCATTGACCAATGACCATTGACCATTGATCATTGACCATAGACCATGGACCATTGAACCATTGACTGTTGACCATGGACCATTGAACCAACTGAAAAGCAGAAAGGCCTTTCAGAAAGATTCAACATCAGGCCTCCAAGGCAGAATCGGAAACTATGTCAATAACATCCTTGAATCACAGGGACAGGATGTAAGTCTAAGAACAGATGGAAAAGCTAGACTTCCAGTGGGACCCATACTTCACTTTGCAAATGGTTACCAAAGCTAATGAAGTGTGAATTTGGAGAACACTTGATAAGATTGCGATTTTCAAAAGGTGATAAGCAAGCCGATGCCACTGAATCTCACTGGCCCTTTGAAAAACCGTCTGCCTGACCATTTAGCACAAGAGGCAAACTCGATGACTAAAGTGTCACATCTGCACCTGATCCATCCTTCATGTGAAGCTCCTCCACATACAACAAGTGGCTAGTGGGGTAATTGAGAGCAATAGCAGTCATTCAGCTGGAAAGGGGGAGAAAAGACTTTATGGTGATGTTGCCTCAAGCATTTGACAGCACTGGGCCTGTACTCGCTGGAGTTTTGAAGGATCAGTGGGGACCTCACTGAAGCTTACCGAATGGTGAAAGGGCTGAGAGAATGAATGTGGAGAAGATGTTTTCACTAGTGGGAGAGTCTATGACTGGAGGGCACAGCCTCACAATAAAAGGAAGTATCTTTAGAAAAGAGATGAGGAATTTCTTTAGTCAGAGGGTGATGAATCTGTAGAATTCATTGCTACAGTCATCAGTTATTTTTAAGATAGAAGTTGTCAGATGTTTGATTAATGCAGGTGTCACGGGTTATGGGGAGAAGGCAGGAGAATGGTGTTGAGAGGGAAAGATAGATCAGCCATGATTGAATGACAGAGTAGACTTAATGGGCCAAATGGCCCAATTTTGCTCCTATGACTTATGAACATGAACTTATGGAGACTTGAGGTCCTGAATTATAGGGAGAGTTTGCACAGGCTGAAACGTAATTCCTTGGAGTGCAGGAGATTGAGGCATGATCTTATAGAGGTGTATAAAATCATGAGGCAGATGGAGAGGGTTGATGCACACTTTTATACCCAGAGTAAGGGAATCAAGAACCAGAGGACACAGGCTTACGGTGAGAGGGGCAAGATTTAATAGGAATCTGATGGGTAACTTGTTCATTCAGAGGATGGTAGGTATATGGGACAAGCTGCTAGAGGAGGCAGTTGATGCAGATACACTAACAACAGTTAAAAGACATTTGAACAGATACATGGATTGGAAAGGTTTAGAGCGATCTTGGTCAAATGTGGGTGAGTGGGAACAATGTGGATGGGACAACTTGGTCAATATGAACAATTGTGGCCAAAGGGCCTGTTTCTGTGCTGAATGTCTTTATGACTCTATTCATATCAAACCGAGGCTAGAACTTTTTAAATATCGTCACTTTTTAAAAAACTTTTTTATATATATTTATTTTACAGAACCATGCGCATGAGGCATTTTTATGGACGCACCTAGAACTTTTAACTATTAACTGATTTTGGAGAGTAAAATGCAATGAAATTTCGTTCAAGGTGCACTGTGTCTAGGTGTATATCTGAATGACAATAAAGTTTTCATTCATTCATGCATCATTCATTCATTCATTCATTCATTCATTCAATTCATTCATTCATTCATTCATTCATTCATTCATTCATTCATTCATTCATTCATTCATTCATTCATTCATTCATTCAATCATACATTCATTCATTCAATCATTCATTCATTCATATTTGTTAAGTTTCTTTCGACATTGGAGACACATCAAGCCAATGCCAACTCACAGAGCAACCCCATTAATGCTGTTCCCCCACATATTTCCCTGCAGCCCACGTCTAGTAATACTCTGCTGATTGTTCCAACAATCAGCTACGTTTGAGGTAATTAGCAATTAACTGCAATCCTTGGGAAGTGGGAGGAAACTAGAGCACCCGGTAGCTGGGCAGGTACAAGGATAGGACGAGTTCAGAGGGATATGTGCCAAACGTGGGCAAATGGGACTAGAGTAGATGGGGCATCTTGGCATGGACAAGTTGGGCCAAAGGGCCTGTTTCCATACAGAGTGCTGTATGGCTCTACGAAACCCATGGAGTAACGGGAAGAACGTGCAAACTCCACACCGACAGCACCCGAAGCCTGGAGAAAACCTGGGTCGCAGGAAAAATGAGACAAATGCACACAATGGTCAGAGTTTGATTGTTCCTGTTCTCAACCCCAGAACCATGAATGAAGCTTTCCAACACTGAAGATGTCTCAGGGAGTAACTGCACCTTGTGATATGGTGAGGAGCCTCCCTGGTCTAAATTTGATCATATGCTCAAATGGACTACAGGTGGAGTGCAATGACTAGATTTGAGAACAATAGGATAAGAGGAAAGAAAAGAAGAAAGATTTGAATTTTTAAAGGAAATTATTAGCTGTGACAGTCCCACTGAATGGAACACCAAAACCAGGAAGAATGTATCTGGGGTGAAGTCAATTTGGTGAAGAACCAACTACAAATGACTACTTTCAGCAGAGGAAGGGGAAAAAGAAAATCTGTCTGTCTGTCTGTGTCTGTCTGTCTGTCTGTCTGTCTGTCTGTCTGTCTGTCTGTCTGTCTGTCTGTCCTCCTCCATCCATCCATCCATCCATCCATCCATCCATCCATCCATCCATCCATCCATCTATCTATCTATCTATCTATCTATCTATCTATCTATCTATCTATCTATCTATCTATCTATCTATCTATCTATCTATCTATCTATCGAATTGATTATTGCAAGTGTTTAAGAAAGAACTGCAGATGGAAAAATCGAAGGTAGACAAAAATGCTGGAGAGGCAGCATCTGTGGAGCGAAGGGTCAGGTGACGTTTCGGGTCGAGACCCTTCTTCAGACTATTCCAAGTAAATTGGCAGACAAATAATTTTCAATTTGAATCTGACAATCAGTGACTTGCTCATTTAAAATATAATGATAAAACTCTTGCACATAGGTAATTAAAATAGATCATCTGGAGACTAGCACATCATTTCTGGTGTCAATTGACACAGCTAGTTCTGCAGTCCCATACTACTCTTCAATGCAGAAGGCTCTTCGCAAAGGTGTCTTTGAATACGCTAGTAATATATTGAGCCGCTGGATCTGGGGGATTAATCAAGGTTACCAACTCCTTGTGCAACATAAGAATATACACATGGCACCAACTCTGCTCACCTAATCAATAAACAATAAAATGAAACAGACTGAGAGAGCCAAGGTCATTTCATTTTTTTGTTGAATTCCCTCCCTTGTTTTGTTACAGTAACCTACTGGCCAAGATATTTACTTTGTGCAAAAACTAGGCTGCACATGAAAGTGTGAGCCGAAGACTTGTTGCCTCATGCTGAAAGCCTCGCCTTCTTAAAATCACTGAGTCGTAGAGTCACACGGCACGGAAACAGGCCATTCGGCCCGACTTGCCTATGCCGACCAAAATGCCCAGACCCCACCCAGGTTCAGATGGGTATGGGCCAAACGCGGGCATGTGGGACTGGTGTAGATGGGGCATATTGGTCGGCGTGGGCAAGTTGGGCCAAAGGGCCTGTTTTTATGTCATATGACTCTTCAACTATACGACACCTGCCCCACATTTGGCCCAAATCCCTCTAAACCTTTCCTGTCCATGTACCTGTCCAAGTGTCTTTTAAATGTTGCCATAGTACCTGCTTCAACTATCTCCTCTGGCAGCTTGTTCCATACACCCACTGTGTGAGAAAATGTTGATCCATAGGTTCCTATAAAATCTTTCCCCTCTCACCTTGAACCTATGTCCTCTGGTTCTTGATTCCCCGACTCTGGGTAAAGGTTTCTCTGCATTCACCCTAACTATCCCCATCATGATGTTATACACTTCTATGAAATCGCCCCTCAACCTTCTATAATGGACGCTTTGGTTCAGAAGTTCATGTGATTGGAGCAGAATGATGTCATACGTCCCATTAAGTCTACTCCGCCATTCAATCATTGGCTAATCTATCTCTCCCTCTCAACCCCATTTTCCTGCCTTCTCCCCAAAACCACTGACATCCGCACTACTAATCTCTGCCCTAAAAATATCCATTATTCCTGTCTGTGGCAAACAATTCCACAGATTCACCACCCTCTGATTAAAGGGTCTATTGGACATCGTCTCCTTTAGGTTGTGCTTCTACATTTAAATAAACATGCTCTTTCGTTGCGACTCTATGTGGCTCTTTACAATACTCTGGGTAGGTTGCTTTAACAAATAATAATTGAGGGACCACTTAAGGCAAATGCTTCATCCAGTTCATGTTTAGTCTAGTTTGGTTTAGAGATACAGCATATAAACAGGCCCTTCGGCCCACCGGGTCCGTGCCAACCAGTGATCCCCGCACATTAACACTATCCTACACCCACTTGGGACAACTTTTACATTTACCAAGCCAATTAACCTACAAACCTGGACGTCCTTGGAATGTGGGAGGAAACCAAAGATCTTGGAGAAAACCCACGCAGGTCACGGGGAGAACGTACAAACTCTGTACAGACAGCACGCGTAGTTGGGATCGAACCCGGGTCTCAGATTCTAGATTCAGATTCAGTCTCTGGTGCTGCTGCATTCGCTGTAAGGCAGCAACTCTACCTCTGCACCACCGTGACTGCCCTAGTCTAGTTTAGTCTAGTTTGGTTTAGAGGTACAGCATGTAAACAGGCCCTTCAGCCCTCCGAGCTCATGCCGACTATCCATTACCCGTACGCATCAGTTCCATGTTAACTCACTTTCTCATCTACCCCCTACACGTTCCACAGAGGCCGATAGTGTACAAACCGGGACGTCGTTGGGATGTGGGAGGAAATCAGAGCAAACCCAGGGAGAACGTACAAACTCCTGCCAGCTCGCCAATCTTTCAGCTAAGGTACATGTGCCAGTGTGTTCCGTTGACTGATCATTATTTCTCTCTCTGCCTCAAGTATATTTCAAGCCTTTTCTCTTCTTTATTTTTAATTCATCCTCTAATGTTTGGAACAGTATTCAATACGGATCGTGGATTTAGTGGGCTAAAAATAGTGAGATAAAGTGTGGAAACAGGCCCTTCAGCTCACCGAGTCCGAGCGACCAGCATTCCCCATGTACACTGCACTATCCTACACACTAGGGACAATTTTTTCAATTTTTTTTAACCAAAGCCAAATTAACCCACAATCCTGAACGTCTTTGGGGTGTGGGAGGAAACCGGAGCACCCAGAGAAAACCCACGTGGTCACAACTCCATACAGACGGCACCCATAGTCAGGATCGAATCAGGGTCACTGGCGCTGTAAGGCAGTAACACGTGTTTCTAGATTAATTAGCCCATGTGAAAATTGCCCCAAGTGTAGTAGGGAGTGGATGAGAAAGTGGGATAACATGGAACTAGGGCGATCGATGGACTCCCCACCACTGACTCCGTCTACACTTAATGCTGCCTTGGTGAAGCAGCCAACATAATCAAAGACTTGTCCCACCCCGGTCATTCCTTTCCATGCTGCCATCGAGCAGAAGGTACAGAAGCTCGAAAGCGCGCACTACCAGACTCAGGAACAGCTTCTTCCCCTCTTTTATTAGTCTTTCCATAAGCTAGGGTAGTGCCAATTCACCTCTACCCCATTGTGGACATTGGACTTTGTCTCTGGAACTGATGTGCTACCCTATGCTCTGGATCTTCCCCTTTGCTACACTTGAGTTGGACTTGATTGTATTTATGTGTGGTATTATCTAATCTGCATGCAAAACAAAGCTTTTCACTGTATCTCGGTATACATGACAATAAAAAACCTAAGCCTAAACCTACTCAGACCTCCTGCTACTTCAACTAGATAGAAAAAAATATTTGTTTTTGATTGTGTTTCTGTCTCAGCTTCCCGAGCTACTCTCCATAACAAAAAAGCAATACTGCTTTCATTATAATGCAATAGACGCCTGAGATCTAACAACGAAATCTACTAAGGGCATCATCAGATGCCATGGAAAGCATTGAGCTGTAGAAAACTATCATAACTGATAGGCTCTCAAAATATGAGAATGCTCAATTTTAAGGATTGCCCTACACTTATGCATTGCAATAAATAAGCAAAGGTTATATCAGTGATCATTATTTTTTCACCAATTCCTTGCTTAACTGAACCACGGCAATAACCATTTTACAAAGTCAAATGCTTTCAATTGCTCAAAGGTACAGAGAAAACATCTCTCCAAATTATGCAAAAAAAATGATGAGACAGGTTGAGATGAGGAGGTGAATGATGTTTACAGGTGTAACAAATTTTTTGTGGCACACGCATTGAGGGTCAAAGGGTTGGTTTCTGTGTAGGAAGGAACTGCAGATGCTGCTTTCAACTGAAGAAAGACTCAAAATGCTGGAGTAACTCAGCAGGATAGGCAGCATCTCTGGAGAGAAGGTATGGGTGACGTTTCATGTCGAAACCCTTCTTCAGACTGTGCTGTCCTATTGTTTAGTTTCGCGATGCAGCATGGAAACAGGCCCTTCGGTCCACCGAGTCCATGCTGACCATCGATCGCCTGTTCACACTAGTTCTATGTTATCCCGCTTTCTCACCCACTCCCTAAACACTAGGGATAATTAACAGAGCAATTTACCTACAAACCCGCACGTCTTTAGGATGTGGGTAGAAGCCACGCGGTCACAGTGAGAATGTGCAAACTCCGTACAGACAGCACCTGTAGTCAGGATCAAACCCGGGTCTCTGCCCCTAACTTAGGAGACCTGAACGGAAACCTCTGGAGACTTTGCACCCCACCCAAGGTTTCCGTACGGTTCACGGAGGTTGCAGGTGGTTGCCGGAGGTTGCAGGTAGTGGAAGCAGGTAGGGAGGCTGACAAAAACCTCCGGGAACCGCACGGAAACCTTGGGTGGGGCACAAAGTCTCCAGAGGTGTCCGTTCAGGTTTCCTAAGTGGGACAGGGGCATGAGGCAGCAACTCTACCTCAGCACCACCGTGCCGCCCCACAGTTTGTTGACTGTCACTGCCCAAGTCAGCATTGGTTACAGACTGATCAGAGATCTCCTCCACTGCGAAATCTCTTTCACACTCAGCTTACATCCTTTATCCATGCTGCTGTTCAGAATCCCTCTCAAGTTATTTTTAAACGTGGCACAATCACGTTCACTCGAATACCTCGTGACATTTACAACGGTACCAGGGTCACCAAAGATACTGCATTTACAAGACAGCAAAAAAGCTACAGTAATGACATATATCGCCCTATGCAAAGTCAACATTTTTGTTTGGGGTTTCGAAGGCCTTTCTGCAATTGGTGCAGCCTTTTGTCGTAGTTCTGCTGGGGAGAAGGTCACAAGAATGGCATTCCCGTCAAACGTTTGCAGTTTGAAGTCTTGCTATTTTAGTCCCAGCACATTTGGTGTTCAGCAGAAACGAATGGCTGGCATTGACCAGGGATCGTAAATCAATATCGTGCAGTGCTGAGAATGTGCTGTTAATGACAAGGTGCAATTTAGAATTCCGCACAAGGGGTCTCTTGAGATGTTGGTCAGCAGAATGCAGAGATCTCGGCTAAAACCCCAGCATTTTATTCTTCTCTGTTTCCCCGACTCACCGTGCACGTATTCTCTTGCACACAGCCATTTTTAGCTGGGATTAGGTTTTGTGAGAACCATTCTATGTTTGCCCCAGAAAAGATAGTTACTACTGGGACATGTGGACACGTATATGGATAAAAAGGGTTTGGAGGAGATGGGCCAAACACAGGAAATGGGACTAGTTTAGAAGGGACATTTTGGTCGGCATGGATGAGTTGGGCCAAAGGGCCTGTTTCCATGCTATATGACTCCATGATGCAGCACAGTGGTGCATCAGTAGAGTTGCTGCCTCACAGCGCCAGAGACCCAGGTTCCATCCTGACCTTGAGTGCTGTCTCTGTGTAGAATTTACACGTTCTCCTTGTGACCGTGTGGGTTTTCTGAGGGTGCACCGGTTTCCTCCCGCACTCCACAGACGTTCGGGCTTGTAGGTAAATTTGCTTTGGTAAAATTGTCCCTTGTGTGTCGGATAGTGTTAGCGTAGGATAGTGTTAGTGTACGGGGTGATCCTTGCTCGGCGTGGGGACTCGGCGGGCCAAAGGGTCTTCGTCCGTCTGTACCATTAAAGTCGCGGATTTGATCCTGACCTCGGGTGCTGTCTGCGTGGAGTTTGCAAGTTCTGCCTGTGGTCGTGTGGGTTTCCTCCCACATCCCAAAGATGAACGGGTTTAAAGGTTAATTCAGAATCAGAATCACATTTTATACGCCAAGTATGTTTTGCAACATATGAGGAATTTCATTGGCCAGGTCAGTCATACAATTAAAAGCAACAGATCACTCAAAAAACACATTTTAACATGAACATCCACCACAGTGACTCCTACACATTCCCCACTGTGATGGAAGGCGAAATAAAGTTCAAGTCTCTTCCTTTTGTTCATCCTCGGTCGGGGACCGCGAGCCCCCGTTGACGGGATGATCTTGACTCCCGTAGCCGGCGGCGTTTGGGCCCTCCGCGTCGAGGCGATCAGCTCCCGCATCGGGGGGGATGTCAGCTCCCCTGCACCGGGCGATCAAACCTTGCGTCGGGGCTGGTCGAACCTTCCGTGACGTTGGAGCTCCCGACTCGGCCTCACCCGAGACTGCGAGCCCTTGATGTTGATTCCGCGGTGGTCGCGGTGGGAGCGATCCCAGGCAAGGGATCAGCTCCGATGTTAAGTCCGCGCCCCATGGTGGGGCTCACGACAGTCCGAGGAGGCTTCCATCGATGGTAGGCCGCAGAGCACGGAGAATGTAATCCGAAAATTCATCACATCTCGGGGAAGGTAAGATCTTGAAAAAAAAGTCTCCCGGATCCCCTCCCCGCTCCCCCAATATAAAACAAACCGAAGAACATTAAAACAAACTTTTAACGCACCCAAAAAATAACAAAAAGAAAGAAAAAACTAACAGACTGCTGGCAGGGCAGCCATCGCCCCGGCGCCCCTGGTGGTCTCCTTATTGGCCCTCTGTAAATTGCACTAGTGTGTGGGGAGTGGATGCGAAAGTGGAATAACATAGAACTAGTGTGAATGGGTATTCGATAGCCGGCATGGACTCGGTGGGCCGAAGGGCCTGTTTCTGTGTTGTGAACCAAACTAAAGTACAACAGTGTAGTTCCAAGCTTGGCCTCAGATCTAATGCAAAACATGTTGGAGAAGGTGCTGTCACAGCCTGGGCTGTTGTCGCCTTTGTGAGCAGATACTTAATGCAAGGAGACTGCTGGGGCTAACAGCAGTCTGGGCAATGCTGCTTTCTGCTTTTGCTGTGCAATGTTTCAGTTTGATGAACACGCTGCCAGAGGTGGTGATGGAAGTAGATATACGATAGTGGCATTTAAGAGGCTTTTGGAAATGAGGATGAATATGCAGAGAATGGAGGGATATTGATCACGTGCAGGCAGGGATCAGTTTAACTAAGCATCATGTATGGCACAAACGATGTGGGCTGATGGGTCTGTTCCTGCACTGTTCTATGTTCTATCTTCGATGTATTATCATTCTCACACGGGAGTTTTTAGTGAAAAAATAATTACCTTTCTACCAAAGGTGCAGCGACTTCATTTCCAGCGACGTTCCCTGATGCCTTGACTCCAGTTTAGGTTCAGGTGTGTTATTGTCACGTGTCTGAGGTACAATGAAAAGTTGTCCAGACAGATCGGATAAACCATACATAGATTCAATCAGTTCGAACGTTAGTACAATAGGTAGAGCAGAGGGGAAGATACAGAGTGCAGAATGTAGGTCTCAGCTGTGTAGCACATCAGTTCCATAGACAAAGTCCAATGTCCTCAATGGGGTAGAGGTGAATCAGACAGTACCCTAGCTTATGGAAGGGCTGTTCAGAAGCCTGATAACAGAGGGGCAGAAGCTGTTCCTGAGTCTGGTGGTGCGCACTTTCAAGCTTCTGTACCTTCTGCCTGACGGGAGCAAGGGGAAGAAGGAATGTTTGGGGTGGGACAAGTCTTTGGTTATGTTGGCTACATTTCAGAGGCAGCGTGAAGTGTAGATGGAGTCAATGGTGGAAAGACTGGTCTGTGTGATGGACTGGGCTGGGCTTATATTTTTTTTTAATTCAAATCGTTTGCTATGTCGCTCTTCAAGGGAGATGCTAAATGCATTTCGTTGTCTCTGTACTGTACACTGACAATGACAATTAAAATTGAATCTGAATCTGAATCTGAAGGGAATGGAGAGCCTCCTCTTCACACTTGATCTTGACAGCCAGACTTCACATAAATAGGTTATGCAGCAAGCGGTTTTATAATGAGCCAGCATGTCAGGTGTTTGTTCTTTTGAACCACCACATGCTTTATGATTGGTTTAGTTTAGAGATACAGCATGGAAACAGGCCTTTTGGCCCACTGAGTTCGCATCAAACATCTAGCACTTGCTTTCACACTCTTCTGCTTCTTTTCGTATCTTTGAAGCTGTTTGGTTATATGACAGTTTCCCATTCCTTTACACAGTCCTTTGCGTTTTTATTGAACACTGCAAGATCCTTTGGGCTGCACTGGTTGGGTAGTAGGGGGCAGACAAGGCAGTGCTGCATTGTATGGTCCTCTTCTCCACATTCACAGGTGGTTTGGCCAGTTTCATAGCCCCATCTGGCCATGGCAGCTTTTGATCGCCCTGTTCCTGTTCTCAGGCGGTTGAGCGTCTTCCACCGGACCCATGGTGCTTCTGAGCCCGGAGGGAGGGCTTCAGAAGGAGGGATACCCATGTCAGTAGGAGGGGGGTCGTCCTCAAGCCTTTTTGTCCATAGTTGGAGTCTGGTTTCTTCCCGTGATGCTATTAGGGGCTGGACATGGCTGAGAAAGCTTCTCCTGGACTTCAGCCGTTGGGCCGGGGGTACATGTCCGTAGAGGAGGTGGCGTTCATCACTAGTGGCCTTGGTCATCTCTACTCGGCTGGCAACTTCCCGTCTCACATCGGCAGGGGCAATGCCAGCGAGGAGGTGCAGGTTGTTTATGTTGGTGGGCTTCAAGCAGCCAGTGATTGAGCGGCAGGTGTTATTCAACACTGGGTCTAGTTTCTTGGCATGGGATGATCTCTCCCAAACAAGACACGCATACTCCGCAGAGGAGTAGCACAGGGCCAGAGCAGTAGATCTTATTGTGTGTGCTGTGGCTCCCCATTTGGAGTTGGTCAGCTTCCGGAGGATGTTATTTCGGGAGTTAACATTCAGTTTGGTGTTTTTGACGTGTTCCTTATAGGAGAGAGTGTGATCCAGTGTTACGCCGAGGTAGACAGGGTTGGTGCAGTGCTCAAGAGGTCTTCCAGACCATGTGATGTTAAGGGGTCTGTTTGCTTCCCGGTTCCTGAGATGGAACGAGCAGGCTTGAGTCTTTGCAGGGTTTGCGTGTAGGTGGTTGCGCTCGTAGTAGAGGTGTTGATCATCTAGGGCTGAGGTGAGATTCGCTTCTACAGCTTCAAACGTACTCTCTTGGGATGTTACACAGAGGTCGTCGGCGTAGATGAACCGCTCAGTGTTCTGGTCCATTGGCTGGTCATTGGTGTAGATGTTATATAGTAGTGGAGCCAGCACACTACCTTGAGGCAAGCCATTCCGTTGTCGTCGCCAGTGACTTTGCTTGTTGTTAAGGACAACATAGAAGCGCCTATCTTTCAGGAGGGCTCCGATGAGGTCCGTGAGTGCCAGGTCTTTGGTATTCTCCAAGATCTTTTTTAGGAGGAGGCGGTGATTCACAGTGTCATACGCGGCAGACAGATCAACAAAGACGGCTCCTGTCACCAGTCCTTTCTGGAACCCGTCTTCAATGTGCTGTGTGAGATTCAGAAGTTGACTTGTTGTGGATTTGCCAGGTCGGAATCCAGCTTGTTGAGGGATGATGGCTGGTTCAGCGACTGGGGCAAGCCTGTTGAGGATCAGGCGCTCAAACAGCTTGTACGGGTGGCATAGCAGGGAGTTTGGGCGGAAGCTCTTTGCATATGCTGGATCTTTACCGGGTTTTAGAAGAGCGATGATTTTGGTTTTTCCTCCAGATCTTTGGGATGTTTCTTGTCAGCATGCAATTGTTCATCAGCTCAAGGTCCCACTTCCGTGTCAACACTTTGAAGCCAAGCTTTCACACTAGTTCTATGCTTTCCCATCCACTCCCTACACACTAGGGCCAATTAACCTGCAAACCCGCACGTCTTTGGGGTGTGGGAGGAAACCAGAGCACCTGGAGGAAACCCACGTGGTCACAGGGAGAACGTGCAAACTCCACACACAGACAGCACCTGAAGTCAGGATCGAACCTGGTTCTCTGGTGTTGTGAGGCATCAGCACCACCCGTTGCACCACTGTGCTGCCCAAGATAAGTTCATACTACATCAACTTTTTTTTTGACAACTGTCAGAATATGCAACTGTTCCATCAAAAATTAATAGATGTAAATTTTCAATATGAAAGCAGCATGCCTGAACATACTGCAGGCCACATATATCTGTGGCCTCATTAGTATCGAGCATATTTAGTACAGATGTACAACTGACAGCCCTGATTAGGTTAATTAGGGGCCATTGTTTTACAGGGACTAGATGATTCAATGGCTCAATGGTGATATATTGTCATGTTTACAATGAGACTGTGAAAAGCTTGTTCTGCATGAGATCCAGTCAAATCATAGGTTGCCGTGTACCTACACCGAGGTACAGTGAAAAGCTTTCCATAGGATGCTAGCCGATCAAATCAGATAAAACTATACATAAACACGGTGCCTTGCAGCGCTTGCAGCGCTTGCAGCTCCAGAGACCCGGGTTCGATCCCGACTAAAGGTGCTGTCGGGACGGAATTAGTTCATTCTCCCCGTGACCACGCGGGCTTTCTCCAAGATCTTCGGTTTCTTCCTGCACTCCAAAGACGTACAGGATTCTAGTTTAATTGGCTTTGTATAAATGTAAATTGTAGCAATGTTACAAAATTTTGAGATTTTAAAAATCAAGTCTGCAATTTATCCCATCAGATAAAGCATAACAACAAGTTTAATTTGACACCCAATTCACTTTCATATCTCAAGTATTAAAAAAGTTATGGCCATTTTCATACTCGGAAATTAGCATCTTGTTCCCTATTGATTTTCTAAGGACATTACAAAAAAGCTGTGATCTTGGATAGTCAAAAGCCCGTAACTTTCTTAAGAATTAAGAGAACTGAATGAAATTTTCACTTATCATAGATTGAAGCATTCTGAAAAAATATAAAACAATCTTACTTGGATGACCTGAAATTAAAGCATATAATTAGCTAATTACCTAATTGTAGCTAATTACAAAATTGACCGATGTGACAGAAATGGTAATAAACAACCAGACTGCCTTGAAAATTCAAAAATGTGATATTCTCAAGATCAGAACTTTAATATTATTGTATAATATGCTGTAAGTCAGTTATGGATAGGTAAATAAATTACAATTTCTAGCAAAAAACCAAGTCTTTATGGAGAAGATCAGCTGCTAGCTGGTACATTGGCATATCATAATCAGTAGCATCATCATACTCCTCAGACTGCAACCAATAAGCAACTCTGTACACGTTGTTTTTTACTCAATTTTTCAATTTTGGCATTGTAAACTACAAGTTTTTGATCTTCAAACCACGCATGGCATGCCTTTCTGCCAACTACTTTCCCACTAATAATGTCGTGTAGATCATCACATTTGGAATAGTCCAAATTCGGATAATCTCTGCAAATGTTGTCTAAATCAGTCACTTTCAATTCTATCCCTAGTTTTTTCCTCTCTTTCGTGTCTCGAGCATGCTCCTTGCCTTTCTGTCGCTTGATAATTTCTGCTCTCAATTCCTTCTGTTTTTTCTTCCGTCTGTTCCTCTGCACTCTCCCCCATGTCACTGCCTTAAAGAGCACCTCCTCCCTACAATGCTCCTCGAGATTATCAAGGAAGTTGACTGTTCTATTCTTGCAGGCCCGCATCCTACATGACAAATAACACATGGTGGCATTGGGAGATTTCTGTTTCGATGAACTAAACATCCCCATTATCTCCTCCGCATCAATGTTGTGTGATCTTGCTGATGCAGTCTCCTCCTTCAGTTTCTCAGTAACATCAAGTTCAAAGTATTTACTATACTGCCTCTCCAACACAGTGATGACAGCTTGAAGACAGCTCCTCATCTTTGAACTGAACTGTGGATGTACTGGTAGCTCCTGAAGTTTTGTCAATGTGGCGTCAAGATGTACCTCCTCACCGAAGAAATCTTCCCTTGCCAATATCAATTCCTCTGGATCTTCTGTGGCTTCCTTTAGAGCAGCAATCACCCCTTTAACCACTTTGATGCCATCAACATGGTTGATCTGATTCTGGCTTGAAGTGTAGAAGCGCTTCATCCAAGGCCCAGTCAGATATTTGCCAAGTAAGCCCAATATCTGAAGTTCTACTTTTGCTTCAGCCTGGGTGAAGTCATGGAGGATGGCGCTTTTCAACCCCAGATGAAGTCCACTCCGCTTGTAGAACTGGCTTATCAGGATTGGAATGTTTGCTGTGGGAGTTTTGTTTACAATACAGTCAAACACATGCATCCTTATTGTTGAGGAGTAAGTTTTCTGGCCCACCTTTGCCTTGACAATACTGGCAGCCTGCAGAGTTTTGATTGTTTCTTTGAGGACAAGAATGTCAAATTCGAGGTGTCTCACATCCTCTTTCCTGTCCTTTAAATATTCTTGACATTTTCTGAACTGTTGAACTGAAACAATTTTCCTCTTTTTCGTACTGCCACGAAACATCAGCAATTGTCTGTGTGCTTTTTTAAGTTTCAAAAACTCTGCCTTGGTGTTAGAGAGCTCTCGTGCCAAAGTGTTATCATCTAATTTGGTTTAGAGTTCCTGAATCTTTCTGTCCTTTAAATCTATTTGCTTTTGCTTTCTCTTTAAGGCTTGATTAACTACACGTTTGGGAGTTTTCAACCGTGCCCTAAGTTCACTGATCTTTGTGTGATACTTTGTTGAAAGAGCAGCCCTGGATTCGGACACAAACTGTAGTCTTTTCTTCAATTTCTGTTTCCTTGGTGAAAGACTTAGAAATTCTCTGCTACATCTTGTAGAAACACCAGATGTCGATGGCATGGGTTCAGGTGAGGCAGTAGCTGTCGTTGGCGTAGCTAGATTCAGTGGAGAATGCAGACTATGACTGTCAACGCCCATGTCCTCGGTCTCTTGAAATATGGGCACTTGGCTTTCAGCTGATGTCAAGAATTCAGGATCGTCTTCACTAAGGAAGACATAAATAATTTGCCGGAAATAGCAGGGGACCGCGGGTCAAAGGAGTTGGAGGAATTGAGTGAAATCCAGGTTAGCCGGGAAGTGGTGTTGGGTAAATTGAATGGATTAAAGGCCGATAAATCCCCAGGGCCAGATAGGCTGCATCCCAGAGTACTTAAGGAAGTAGCTCCAGAAATAGTGGATGCATTAGTAATAATCTTTCAAAACTCTTTAGATTCTGGAGTAGTTCCTGAAGATTGGCGGGTAGCAAACGTAACCCCACTTTTTAAGAAGGGAGGGAGAGAGAAAATGGGGAATTACAGACCAGTTAGTCTAACATCGGTAGTGGGGAAATTGCTAGAGTCAGTTATTAAAGATGGGATAGCAGCACATTTGGAAAGTGGTGAAATCATTGGACAAAGTCAGCATGGATTTACGAAAGGTAAATCATGTCTGACGAATCTTATAGAATTTTTCGTGGATGTAACTAGTAGCGTGGATAGGGGAGAACCAGTGGATGTGGTGTATCTGGACTTCCAGAAGGCTTTCGACAAGGTCCCACATAAGAGATTAGTATACAAACTTAAAGCACAAGGCATTGGGGGTTCAGTATTGATGTGGATAGAGAACTGGCTGGCAAACAGGAAGCAAAGAGTAGGAGTAAACGGGTCCTTTTCACAATGGCAGGCAGTGACTAGAGGGGTACCGCAAGGCTCAGTGCTGGGACCCCAGCTATTTACAATATATATTAATGATCTGGATGAGGGAATTGAAGGCAATATCTCCAAGTTTGTGGATGACACTAAGCTGGGGGGCAGTGTTAGCTGTGAGGAGGATGTTAGGAGACTGCAAGGTAACTTGGATAGGCTGGGTGAGTGGGCAAATGTTTGGCAGATGCAGTATAATGTGGATAAATGTGAGGTTATCCATTTTGGTGGCAAAAACGGGAAAAGCAGACTATTATCTAAATGGTGGCCGATTGGGAAAGGGGGAGATGCAGCGAGACCTGGGTGTCATGGTACACCAGTCATTGAAGGTAGGCATGCAGGTGCAGCAGGCAGTAAAGAAAGCGAATGGCATGTTAGCTTTCATTGCAAAAGGATTTGAGTATAGGAGCAGGGAGCTTCTACTGCAGTTGTACAGGGTCTTGGTGAGACCACACCTGGAGTACTGCGTACAGTTTTGGTCTCCGAATCTGAGGAAGGACATTATTGCCATAGAGGGAGTGAAGAGACGGTTCACCAGACTGATTCCTGGATTTCAGACTGTCTTATGAAGAAAGACTGGATAGACTTGGTTTATACTCTCTAGAATTTAGGAGATTGAGAGGGGATCTTATAGAAACTTACAAAATTCTTAAGGGGTTGGACCGGCTAGATGCAGGAAGATTGTTCCCGATGTTGGGGAAGTCCAGAACAAGGGGTCACAGTTTAAGGATAAGGGGGAAGTCTTTTAGGACCGAGATGAGAAGAACTTTTTTCACACAGGGAGTGGTGAATCTCTGGAACTCTCTGCCACAGAGGGTAGTTGAGGCCAGTTCATTGGCTATATTTAAGAGGGAGTTAGATGTGGCCCTTGTGGCTAAGGGGATCAGGGGGTATGGAGAGAAGGCAGGTATGGGGATACTGAGTTGGATGATCAGCCATGATCATATTGAATGGCGGTGCAGGCTCGAAGGGCCGAATGGCCTACTCCTGCACCTAATTTCTATGTTTCTATGTTTCTATGTTTGAGCACCAGGCAGTGGAATGTCATCTAAAGAAATGTGTCGACTGCCTTTTTGAAGTTTAAAAGTTTCATCACAAATTTCCATAAATGCTCCAAATTCCTTGGGATTGGTGAGTTTTTTAAACTTAAGCAAAGTCCGTTTAACGAGAGCCTGCACTCTTAACTTAACAGCAGCACATGAATAGCCTTCTGCATCCGACAAAGAGAAATGTGAACTCAGCACTTTCTCTGTTTCAGGCAGACTTTTTCCAAATGAGGTAAACAAGTACAAGATGTGTCCATTTTTAAGATCCCTCATAGACTTGGGCATGACAGAGAAATTCACTTCAAGTTGAACTCTAGCTATGCCTGGCTGGGCTTTTGGATTGACAATTTTACATTTCTTCTTTGGAGACATCTGTTTACAATGTAAATAAAACAAAAACACTGAACAGCATTAACAGAAACAAGTTATTATTTGCAGTTTTAGAAAAAAAGGTAGAGATTATAAAGTTAAACGTTAAAACAAATAGTAAATACTAAAAAAGAAAATCATGTTTAATCAAAATTCAATTACTAGATATAAACATCTATCCATTTCTTAAGGAAAGATTAACATTTTTAAATAGCCTAAGTGTCCAAAGATTATTCACAAATAATTCACAATATAACATGATTTTTATATCTCATTTACATTAATTTATAGGCCAAATGGAAGGAATTTAGTGTTCAATTGCTGTAAATAAATGCCCATTTAAATCAGCTTTCTAGTGGGTTCCTGTGAACACGCTGGTTTAGAACGTTCACATTGCGCTGGATTTGTGCCCTCAAATGCCGAGAAAAATACTGCGGGATATAAAGAGCCCCAAATGAGCTACTCGCTATAGTAAACTTTATAAACAGGGTTCTTAGGAAGCCCCTTTTAATGTAAAAATAAGGTACATACCTTTAATTGTCTGCTTTATAAAACCCTGGGGCTGCGAGAGGTCGCGGGTTGAGAGAGTGATTTTAAAACTATTATAACTATTATTCGAGGCCTATAAAACTAATAATACCTTTTGCGACGGGGTCTTTCAGCGATTTTTTGTTAATGATTTACTAGGCTGAACATCTTCGATTGGAACAGCCTAGTAAAAATCGCGTTTTAAACCCGCCCCCTCTAAACAGCGCCAAAATCGCTCACACGGCCTGGGGCAGATCCTCAGCCATGTTTCAGGTAGGTTTTGTAACATACCTATAAATTGTCCCTAGTGGGTGTAGGATAGTGTTAATACACGGGGATCGCTGGTCGGCGCGGACTCGGTGGTTCAAAGGGTCTGATTCCGCGCTGTATCTCTAAACTAATCTAAACTATCAAGCTGAACTCAAGTACAACAGGTACAGCAAAGGGGAAGATACAGAGTGCAGAATATAGTTCTCAGCATTGTGGCGCATCCGTTCCAGAGACAAAGTCCAATGTCCGCAATGGGACAAAAGTGAATTGGCCAGGACCCTAGCTTACCATAGGGCTGCCTTCCACTGCCAGAAACCCAGATTCGATCCTAACTACGGGTGCTGTCTGTATGGAGTTTGTACGTTCTCCCCATGACCGGCATTGGGTTTCCCCTGGATCTCTGGTTTCCTCCCACACTCCAAAGACATGCAGGTTTGTACGTTAAATAGCTTGATATACTTGCAAATTGTCACTAGTGTGTGTGGGATGGTGTATGTGTGCTGGGATCGCTGGTTGGTGCAGACTCAGTGGGCCGAAGCGCCTGTTTCTGCGCTGTATCTCAAAACTATGTGAAGGCAGGTCTAAAGGATCTCGACTCGAGACGTCATCTATCCATGTTCTCCAGGGATGCCGCCTGACCCGTTGTGTTACTCCAGCACTTTAGCATCCTTTTCTGTAAACCAGCATCAGCAGTTCCTTGCATCTACAGGACATACGTGGAAAGGAAACAGGAATTCCTGAGCAGCGGTTCCTAACAATTCTTTCACTCAATAAAAATAAACATTTCTAAACTTCAAGGGTTGCTTTTCCGTATGCAAGAGGAAACATGGAGGATGCCTTCCAGCTTCAGGAGAAGCACAAATGGATGACGATAATGTGTCCTCTCGCCTTTCCTTGCTACTCAGTGCCATGAAGAACATGTTTCACTTCTGACGTCCTCTTACTCCATTTTCCATTGTAATGCCGAAAGAGGCCATTTGGCCCTTCATGTTGGCCCTAGTAGGAAATTGTTTGCTGATGAAGGACATAGAGCAAGAAGGACTTTAGTTTAGTTCAGTTTAGAGACCCAGCGCGGAAATAGACCCTTCAGCCCACCGAGTCCACGCCAACCAGTGATCCCCATACACTTGCACGATCCTACACACCAGGGACAATTTACAATGTTTTTAGACTTTTAGAGCTACTGTATAGGAAATTTACAATTTTACTGAATCCAATTAACTTACAAACCAGTACATCTTTGCAATGTGGGATGAAATTCACTCGGAGAAAACCCAGGTGGTCAAAGACAGAACATGCAAACTCCATACAGACAGCACCCATAGTCAGGATCAAACCCGGGTCTCTAGCGCTGTGAGACAGCAGCTCCACTGCTGCGCCACCGTAGCGACTTAAAAGCGCATAAGAAAAAAAAACTCTTTGGGCAGATAAATGTGCAAGATTCAAATGACATTTCTTACCCAAGAGTGTTAATCTGTTCAGTTCATGTGTGTGATGTCCCCCTTCCAACACGACTTCTTTCTGATCAATTAATAACCCTTCCCCTTCAAGACATCTTGTTAAGTTTCAAACAAAGAATGGATACATATTTAAAGATTTAGGTGGTGGCAAGAATAACTGGAGGTATGTCAGTGCCTATAAAATCTCCAGTTCCTCAGTAATGAATCCCACTAATGCCACCATTCCTTCCTGCATTTTCCCATCAGTCCCAATCCCCAACTAAACTCTAAGCTTTCCCTCCCCTTCCGCAATTGGTCCGAAGAAGGGCAACGACCATTTCCCTCCGCAGATGCTGCCCGACCCACTGAGTTCCTCCAGCGTTTTGTGTTTGGCTCGGGATTCCAGAGTCTGCAGTTCCTTGTGTCTCCATTTAACGATGAGGCATCTGTTCCTTCTTCAGGAACCTTCAGTTCCCCCCCAACCTCTGATTCTCCCAACTGATTCCTCATAAACTAGCACTCGTTTGTGAGTTAACCCGACAGCTCATCTTTGGGATGTGGGAGGAAACCGGAGCACTTGGAAGAAACCCACGCAGTTAGTGTAAGAACATGCAGACTCCACATGGACAGCATTGGAGGCCAGGATCTAATCCACGCCACTGCTGCTGTGTTGCAATAACACTCAGTGCTTGCACCCTTATCACACTCAGAGTCTTAGAGAAATACAGCGTGGAAACAGGCCCTTCGGCCCAACTTGCCCACACCAAACGTAGGCAAAAAATGCTGGAGAAACTCAGCAGGTGAGGCAGCATCTATGGAGAGAAGGAATAGGTGACGTTTTGGGTCCACACCAACCTACATGCCCCATCTACATTAGTCCCACCTGCCTGTGTTTGGGGCAACTTGCCCACACTGACCTACACGCCCCATCTACATTAGTCCCACCTGCCTGTGTTTGGCCTATATTCCTCTAAACCTGTCCTATCTATGTACCTGTCCAAATGCTTTTTAAATTTTGTGATGATACCTACTTCAATTACCTCCTCTGGCAGCTTGTTTCATACACCCTTTTTGTAAAAAAATTGTTCCTCGGGTTCCTGTTAAATTTTTCCTCTCTCACCTTAAACCTATGTCCTCTGGTTCTCGATTCCCCAACTCTGGGTAAAAGATTGCGCATTCACCCCATCTATCCCTCTCATGATCTTATACACCCCATCCTCCTGCCTTCCAAAGAAGTTATGTTATGTATGTTAAGGATGGCACATTGGCACAGCGGCAGAGTTGCTGTCTTACAGCGCCAGAGACCCAGATTCTGTACAGAGTTTGTATGCTCTTCCTGTGACCACGTGGGTTTTCTCCGGGAGCTCCAGTTACCTCCAAAGATGCCAGATTTGTAGGTTTGAGTGAAAAATATACATCGTCTAGATGCGCTGGGATGCATCCTCAGTGATGTGACCTGGGGTCACCGGGTGTTTCGGGTCTCACAACATCAGACGTCCTCGCCCAGGCGACCCAGCCGGGGTTGACCAGGCCCCGACTTGCGTCCCAGCAGCAACCGCCCACGGATCGGCCATCTTAATAACTACTCTGCTAGGGTTGGGAGATTCTAGTGCGTGGAGGGACTGAGCTCTGTGGGTTGAGTCCTGGCCGGGCTCCTCCTCCGTCTCACCAGGTTCAAGGCCTGTGTGTGTGCTGCACCTCTTACTCCATCTCCAAGCACTTCATTCTCGCCTGATGGATTTTTAGGCCATGGTGGTTCATTAGGACTTTCTGTAGCCTAGTGTGTAGAATAGCGCTAGTGTACGGGGTGATCGCTGGTCGGTGCGGACTCGGTGGGCCGAAGGGCCTGTTTCCATGCTGTATCTCTAAAGTCGAAAGTCTAAAGAATAGTCTAAAAAGTCTTAGCCTGCCTAACCTTCCCTCTAGCTAAGGCCCTCAAGTCCTGGTAACGTCCTCATAAATATTCACTGCACCCTGTCCAGCTTAACTATCTCTTAAATCTCCATTACCTAAGATATTTTCCCCACCATCGCTCTTTTAAGTTTGTCTTGCTTTTGAAACGCTACATCAGCAGGCAATTTCCTACTCAGCCCTACAAGTCTGAGCTCCCAAATCAGAAGTTGGCCTGAGAGAGGTTTCCTGCTGGTTTAGATGTGGGTGAAGATTTGACAGAATCAATTCATGCACCCAAACTACTCCATTCTAATTCCGAGCCAAATTTGGCTCTCGCTAAAATTCCTGTACAAAGTTCAGTTCAGCTGTTGGGCCGAAGGATGGAACGAAGGAATGGCATTCATAGAATGCTTCTCATAGACACAAGACACCCCGAAGTGCTCTACATTTGAAGGATTACATTGTTGGGAGCATTGCCTCTAGTGAGACTACATAGAACATAGAACGGCACATCACACCCTGTGACTGCGTGGGTTTTCTCCGGGTGTTCCGGTTTCCTCCCACACTCCAAAAACCTACAGGTTTGTAGGCTGGTTGGCTCCTGTAAATTGTCCTAAGTGTGTCGGACATATAATTACCGGTCAATGTTTGAAGTGGATTTGCACGCTGTTTCTTTAAACTAAAATACAAAACTGAACAAAACACGGGAACAGCCCATTTGGCCCACAATGTCTTTACCATACGTGATGTCAGGGCAGGCACAGTGTCGCCTGTGGTAGTTGCTGCCTCACAGCACCAGAGACCCAGGTTCGATCCTGACTACGGGTGCTGTCCCTGTGAAATTTGCACGTTCTCCGCGGATCTTGTAGGGTTTCCTCCGGATATTCCGCTTCCCTCCCACACTCCAAAGACGTGCGGGTCTGTAGGTTGATCGACCCTCTGTAAATTGCCCCCTAGTGTGTAGGGAGTGAATAGGAAAGTGGGATAACATTGAACTAGTGTGAACGGGTGATGGATGGGCAGCGTGGACCTGGTGGGCCCAAGCGCTCGTTTCCATGCTGTAACTCTAAACTAAACTTGCACACAAAGGACAAGAGTACTTGCAACAGCTGAAGAAGCTAATTAATTGCGAGGGACTGTTGCTTTTCCTGACATCCCGTGCCCACAGTGAACTAGCAGCCTCACAGCAGCCGCCTTAGCATAAACGTAGCGAGCAAGAGATTGTCAGTGGCATCTGTGGATCAGCAGGACATGCCTTCATCTCTGGCGCACAAGATAGTCTGAACGCTTCACAACTCTCAGCCGTAAGCACAAAGGAAGACACAAGTAGACAGCAAGTAAAACGTGAACAGCAGGCAGCATAGTGGTGCAGCGGGTAGAGCCGCTGCCTCACAACGCCAGAGACCCAGGTTCGATCCTGACCTCGGGTTCTGTCTGTGCGTGGAGTTTGCACGTTCTCCCTGTGACCGCGTGGGTTTTCACCGGGTGCTCAGGTTTCCTCCCACATCCCAAAGGCGTGCGGGCTTGCAGGTTAATTGGCCCTCTGTAAATTGCCCCTTGTACGTAGGGAGTGGATGAGAAAGTGGGATAGCATAGAACCAGAGAACTAGGATGATCGATGGTCAGGGTGGATTTGGTGGGCCAAAGGGCCTGTTTCCATGCTGTATTCCTAAACTACTCTAAGTAGCTGCAGATGCTGGAGTCTTAAGGAAAACACCAAAAATGCTGGAGGAACTCAACTGGTCAGGCAGCGTCTGTGAAGGGAATGGGCAAACCACGTTTTGGGTCAGAAGGTAGACAAAAGTGCTGGAGAAACTCAGCGGGTGCAGCAGCATCTACGGAGCAAAGGAAATAGGCAACGTTTCGCGCCGAAACCCTTCTTCAGACTGATGGAGGGGAGGGGGGGGCGTGGAGAAGAAAGGAAAAAGGAAGAGGACGAGCCCGAGGGCTGAGGGAGAGCTGAGCAGGGGAGGAGACAGCAAGGGCTACCGGAAATTGGAGAATTCAATGTTTATGCCGCTAGGGTGCAGACTGCCCAAGCGGAATATGAGGTGCTGCTCCTCCAATTTCCGGTGGTGCTCACTCTGGCCATGGAGGAGGCCCAGGACAGAAAGGTAGGATTCGGAATGGGAGGGGGAGTTGAAGGGCTGAGCCACCGGGAGATCAGGTTGGTTAATGCGGATAGAGCGGAGGTGTTCGGCGAAACGATCGCCAAGCCTACGCTTGGTCTCACCGATGTAGATCAGCTGCCATCTGGAGCAGCGGATACAATAGATGAGGTTGGAGGAGATGCAGGTGAACCTCTGTCGCACCTGGAACGACTGCTTAGATCCTTGAATGGAGTCGAGGAGGGAGGTAGAGAAGGATCAGGACCATTCTGCACACGATGTCTTGAAAACAGATAGATCACTGCTGTTTTTGTAGTCCCTGCGTTTTTAAGTTCATTAGTAATGGGAGCATAATTAGGCCATTCAGCCCATCGAGTCTACTTCGCCATTCAATCACGGATACTTTATCTCTCCCTCTCGACCCCATTCTCCCGCCTTCACCCCATAACCCCTGACACCCGTACTTTATCTTGCACTAAACGTTACCCCCTTCATCCTGTATCTGTACACTGTGGACGGCTCGATTGTAATCATGTATAGTCTTTCCACTGACTGGATAGTAGGCAACAAAAATGCTGTTCCCTGTACCTCGTGACGTGTGACACAAACGAAACTACACTAAACTAAACTGAACGCACAACTTCCTCTGTTGATTCAGTGATGTGTTTACCCAGATGATTGCTGATGTGGTTTATGGGTCTAAGCCGACGCCACCTCTCCTCCTGTTTGCTGATTGTTTTTAGCGTTATCTTTAGCGTTATCTTTCGTCCATTGAATCCATTTCAAACCGCCAACACTGGAAGTGGCTGTAATGACAACGTTGACAGACTTGTCACCCGACACTTTCTTGCTGGTAAACACCAAACCAGTCCTCGGATCGACTACAACTACACAACATCCAGGCTATCACGAGGCAGCACATTGGCGCAGCGAGTAGACCTGCTGCCTCACAGCGCCAGAGACCCGCGTTCGATCCTGACCTCGAGTGCTGTCTGTGTGGAGTTTGCACGTTCGCCCTGTGACTGTGCCAAGCTTGGAGTAGCAAAAATAAACATAAAGCTATTCAACGGTAGACAAAAATGCTGGAGAAACATTCAAGGACCCAAGCAGGCAGCATCTGTGGAGCGAAGAAATAGGTGATGTTTTGGGTCGAGACCAGTCTGAAGAAGGGTCTCGACCCGAAAGGTCACCTATTCCTTCGCTCCATAGATGCTGCCTCACCCGCTGAGTTTCTCCAGCATTTTTGTCAACCTTCGATTTTTCCAGCATCTGCAGTTCTTTCTTAAACATAAAGCTATTCAAAATCCATCTGCAGTTCTAATTAATAAACATAAAGCTGCATTGACCCCAAAGTGCTTCACATAATTACATTACATTTACACACAGGCAAAGGTGGGTGAAGTGTCTTGCCCCAAGGACACAACGACAGTATGCACTCCAAGCGGGATTCGAACCGGCTACCTTCCGGTCGCCAGCCGAACACTTAGCCCATTGCGCCATCTGTCATTGTGGTCAAGCGTTCTCCCGAGTTTCCCCTGATCCGAACTCAGAGATTTATGGTAATAGCGCTCGTAGGTACTCGGGGCTCTCGTGGACATTTTTCAACATGTTGAAAAATCTTCAAGAGTCTCCACGAGCTTACCGCATTTCTCGAGTACCTGCCGTTAACGTTATGAGCCGCTTAGAGACGTCCCGAGCTCCGACGTACCCGCTACGTACATTCTACATACTTTCCACGAGTTTGAATTACCTCGTACAGTGGGACAGGCCCTTTATTGAGAATCCTGCAGGAAATGTAACTTTGTTATTGTGAGTCTGAAACACTTTAGTCCTGAATATCCATTTCCCTGCTGCCAGCATTGTTTGTCTAAACAATTTCCTGTAATGTGATGATTATCAGAATGCATACTGTGCTGACCAGCAAATGTATCGTACACTAGTTCTATCCTACACACTGGAGATAATGTACAGAGGTCAATCAATCTGCAAACATGTATGTCTGCAGAGTGTGGGAGGAAACCGGAGCACCCGGAGAAAACACACATGGACACTGGGAAAAAGTACAAACTCCTCACAGACAGCACTTGTAGTCAGGATCTCTGGCGCTGTGAAGCAGCAGCTCGATCCATTGCACCACCATGCCGCATAAAGGCTCTGCCCCACTATACGAGTTTACCCAAGAGCTCTCCCGAGTTTAAAAAAAAATGTACGTAGAATGTACGTAGCGGGTACGTCGGAGCTCGGAGTCTCTTAGCAGCTCGTAACGCTAACGGCAGGTACTCGGGAAACGCAGTAAGCTCGTGAAGTTTTTTCAACGTTGAAAAATGTCCACGAGAGCCCCGCGTAGCTACGAGTGGCTATTACCGTAATTCTCCGAGTTCGAATCAGGGGAAACTCGGGAGAACTCTTGAATTAACTCATAAAGTGGGACAGTTGAGTGGTCTGATAAACGACTCCTGGAGTTTTCAACAATACTTTATTCGAAAGTTCAAGTTGCAGCATACAGGTTTAACAGACACGTCTGGCCACATCGGTGGTCAGCACTGAACTAACGCGCGCAGGGGAAAAACCGCGCAAAAACAACATCCCCTCCCGAGTCACGTGACTGCGGCTTCCAAACGCCGGGTTCGATATCTGCGTGCGCTAGCAAGCTCCGCCACAACAGGCCCTTTACAGGTGCTGTACAAGCAGAGCGATACGCCGGAGATTGGTACAGCCTATATCCAGGCTTTGTGGAGAGAGACTGGGAAGAGTCCATTCACCACCAGACATTGAAGGGCTAGGTCTCGTGGAGAAGCCCCTCACACAGTGGAAGCATCCAGACCACCACATGAGTGGCAATAGTGACATCATTGTTACAGTAACGGTAGTAAAGGAAGCAAACTCAATGCTAGCATTTATTTCAAGAGGGCTTGTATACAAAAACAGAGATGTAATTCTAAGGCGCTGGTCAGGCCGCATTTGGAATATTGTGAGCAATTTTGGGCACCATGTCTAAGGAAGGATGTGCTGGGTCTGGAGAGGGTCCAGAGGAGGTTTACAAGAATGATCCCGGGAATGAGTAGGTTAACCTATGATGAGCGTTTGTCATCACTGGGACTGTACTCGCTAGAGTTTAGAAAGATGAGCGGCGATCTCATTGAAACATCCAGAACAGTGAAAGGCTTGGATAGAGTGGACGTGGAGAGGATATTTCCACTAGTGGGGGAGTCTAGGGCTACAGGTCAGAGCCTCAGAATTAAAGAACATTCTTTTAGGAAGGAGATGAGGAGAAATGTCTTCAGTGGTGAATCTGTGGACCTCTTTGCCACAGAAGGCCAAGTCAGTGGATATTTTTAAGGCGGAGTAAGACAGATTTTTGATCAGTACAGGTGTCAGGAGTTATGGGGAGAAGGCAGGAGAATGGGGTTAGGAGGGAGAGATATCAGCCATGATTGAATGGTGGAGTGGACTTGATGGGCAGAATGGCCTAATTCCACTCCTATTCCTTATGACTTTATGGACACAAAATGTAGCAACATTGCCAACATATAGAAACAGTAACACTGTGATGGTGTAGACTGAATGAAACTACGCAAGTAAAGAGACCCATGCAATGTGTTTTTTGCGTTTGAAAATATTTTACCACAAATAACCTCGTATTTCGCTTGGGCAGCTTACAAATGATTTCTCTAATTTCAAGTAATTCTTGCACCCCTCTCCATCCCTCCCCCACCCTAGTCATCCTGCTGGTTTCACTGTTTGTATCCCTTCATTATCACATCTTCCACAGCCAACAATGGACCATTGTGGGCTCCACCTTTCCTTGATCATGGGTGCAGACTCTGATTTGTTCTTTGATCTTACACCTTTTCATACCTCTAGTTTCCCTCTCCCTTGATTTTGTCTGAAGAAGGGTCTTGACCCAAGACGTCACCTATTCCCTTTTCTCCAGAGATGCTGCCTGACCCGCTTACACGAATAAAGCTTATGTTTGAAATTTAAAAAATGTTTTAGATTGTCCTGTTATTGCAATGTTGCCTGCAGCACTTCACTGGATGCAAAGTCCATTTTCTGCATAGGAAGGAATTACAGATGCTGGTTTAGCCCGAAGATAGACACAAAATGCTGGAGTAACTCAGAAGACGGGCAGCATCTCTGGATAGAAGGGATGGGTGACGTTTTGCGTCGAGATCCTTCTTCAGATGAGAGTCAGGGGAGAGGGAGACACAGAGATAAGGAAGTGCAAGGTGTGAAAACAAGACATCAAAGGGGATGTGATGAAGGAAAATGTAGAACAGATCATTGTTAGCTAGGAGAAGTTGACAACGATGCATACAAAGATAACATTTAATCAAGGGGAGAGTCAGACTGGTAGGAGAACTGGGATGGGTGAGGGATGGAGAGAGAGGGAAAGCAAGGGTTACTTGAGTTTAGAGAAGTCAATATTCATACCGCTGGGTTATGAAGCAGCAGCGTCTCTAAGATTGTGTAAGCACCATACCATGTAAGTAATTTCTGTCTTGACTAAAAAATAGTGTAGTTGTCATCTGTACTGCTTGCTCAACGATGAAAGGATGAAGTGCTGATCTTTTTTATCCCACCTCAAGCCCATGAGAGACATAAAGTGTAACCCTCTTGCGGAATAATGACACTAAAACTAGTTGGGCATGGGGCGGCACGGTGGCGCAGCGGTAGAGTCGCTGCTTCACAGCGCCTGAGACCCGGGTTCCATCCTGCGCTCCAGCGCTGTCTGTGTACGGAGATTGTACCTTCTTCCTGTGACCACGTGGGTTTTCTCCGGGTGCTCCGGTTTCCTCCCACGCTCCAAAGACGTGCAGGTTTGTAGGTTGATTGGCTGTGTCCCTCGTGACTTGTCCCGCGGAAGTAGGATAGAACGAGTGCACAGGTCGGCACGGACTCGGTGGGCCGAAGGGCCTGTTCCCACGCTGTATCCCTAAAGTAACCTGAACCTAAGGCTGGGAGCTTTCTGACTCTTTTTAGTTTTAACATGTTCATGCCTCTTTCTCTGGTTCAGTCAGATTATTGCTAAGGCTTGCCTGCTTTTCCATTTCACAGCAAGTGCTCAGATTGTCGTTATTCATTCAGAGAATGTGGACATTGATGAGAAACTGTTTATTTGATTGATACAAATACATCTCTTGATGCTCCTAAACACATCATCAGTGATGTAACCTGGGGTCATTGGGTGTTTCGGGTCTTTCAACATCAGACACCCTCACCCAGGCGACCCAGCCGTGGTTGATCAGACCACGACTTGTGTTCAGGTGGCATTCGCTCCTCCCCATGGACCTCCTCTCCAGATCCAGAGCCATCTCGAGGCTTTCTCTGCTGCCTCTGTGGTGTTCTTGATGGCCCTTCTCCTCTCCACTCCGTTGATGCCCAGTGCACTCAAGGCTTTGTAGAGCGATTGCCCTGCAAAACCTCTGCAGCCAACCTCGATGGGCATACACCTTGCCTTCCAGCCCTCCTTACCGCAGTCCATGACCAGCTCTGCATACTTGGCCATCTTCCTCTCGTGGGCCTCCTCCAGACGGTCCTCCCACAGCACTGTCAGTTCCAACAAGATGATGTTTTTGGTCGCCTCTGAGACCAGGAGGATATCTGGCCTCAGGGTGGTCGTGGCAATGTGCTGTGGGAACTTCAGCTGTTTCACCAGGTCTACAGAAAGCTGCCAGTCCTGCGCTGTCGCCAGGATTCCTGACGGATTCCTGGCTGCTGTGGTTCTTGGCAGCTGCACTCCGGCCTTCACGAAGGTGATCATCTGGGTGGTGGGCTGTGCTCGTCTGCAGCTGCTGATTCCCATGCTGCAATAGGTTTAAGAACCTGGTCGTGAGGCCATGTGTACCGGCCCTGCCCAAGAGCCTTTTGGCAGCAGCTCAGGATGTGTTCCAACGTCCCCTTGCCTGAGCATTGCGGGCAATCTGGAGATTCTGCTTTGCCCCAGATGAAGAGGTTCGATGGGCTGGGCAGGACATCATACACTGCCTGGACCAGGAACTTGTTGCGCTGTGGTTCAGCCTGCCAGAGCTCAGTCCATGTGACTTTTCGGTCCATGGCCCGCTCCCACCTTGTCCAGGCTCCCTGCTGCCTCAATCCAACTGCTCTGGTACACCTCTCCTCCTCCACCACTGCCCTCATTTCCTCCTGGACCACCCTGCGCCTCTCCTTCCCCTGAATTGAGAAGATTCCCAGACCAGCTCTTCCCGAAGTCACTGCTCCCACCAGGACTCTGTGGCATATCCGAGACTCCGCTTGCAGCACGGCTTCGCCGGCTCTCCACTTCCTCCCAGTTTTCCACCTCCACTCCTGCCTGAGCCACCTTGGTGTCGCAGTGAGCCCAGCCCCATTCACACAGGGATGGGCAAACCTCTGCAGATGCTGGAATCAGAAACAAAAACACATGAATGCTGGCCACAGTGACGCAGCTGGTAGTGCTGCTGCCTCACAGCACCAGAGACCCAGGCTCGATCCTGACCTCGGATGCTGCATGTGTGTGAAGTTTGCACGTTCTCCCCATGACCACGTG
This sequence comes from Leucoraja erinaceus, assembly GCF_028641065.1. Lineage (NCBI taxonomy): Eukaryota > Metazoa > Chordata > Chondrichthyes > Rajiformes > Rajidae > Leucoraja > Leucoraja erinaceus. Next base: position 51,305,681 of record NC_073386.1, read on the forward strand.
GGTTTTCTCCGGGTGCTCCGATTTCCTCCCACATTCCAAAGACGCACGGGTTTGTAGGTTAATTGTCCCTCTGTAAACTGCCTCCTTGTGTGTAGGATAGTGCTAGTGTATGAGGTGATCACTGGTCAGTGATATGGTACAATGTATCTCTAAACAAAGCTAAAATAATTCAATTATTGCATTCTGAGGTTCTTTGCGTTACAGAAAATCGCATAGAAAAACAATGATGGCAGTGGGTAAATGGAGGTTCGGGACTAGAGTGTTTCAATCTCACAATAACAAAGTTAACAATAACAAATAACAAATCTCACAATAATAAAGAACGATGTGTCAGTTCTAGACGCATTGAAAACATCACTTGTTAATTAGAACATAAAACAGTACAGCATAGAAGGGTCTCGACCCGAAACGTCACCCATTCCTTCTCTCCAGAGATGCTGCCTGTCCCGCTGAGTTACTCCCGCTTTTTGTGTCTGTCTTCAGTTTAAACCAGCATCTGCGGTTCCTTCTTACACAGTACAGCATAAAGACAGGCCCTTCAGCCCACAATGTCTGTGCCGAACACAATGCCAAGAATCTCCATTCCCTACACATATGTGTGCCTCTGTAGATTAGATGCAGACTGGTTTAGATATCACACCTCTCATCTCCATGACAGTACAAATGCAGATTAAGCTGGGTAAACTGACAAACCAACCTCCTAACCATTGACTCCATCTACGCTTCACGCTGCCTCGGCAAGGCCAGCAGCATAATCAAAGAGCAGTCGCACCCTGGTCACTACCTCTTCTCCCCTCTCCCATCGGGCAAAAGATACAGTGTGAAAACACACACCTCCAGATTCAGGGACAGTTTCTTCGCAGCTGTTATCAGGCATCTTCATCTTGCACCAAGCATAGCAATAAATAAATAACATATATGATGCGTTTATGAGTTCAGAAGCCTGATGGCCTGATGTTAAACTCCAGTAACAAGGAGAACAGTCTGTGTGCTGGGTGGCTTCATCTTGCACCAAGCATTATTCACGTTATTTGCTTTATAATGTATCTGTGGATAGTTTGATTGTAATTATGTATTGTCTTTCTGCTGACTGGATAGCACGCAACAAAAGCTTTTCACTGTACCTCAGTACACGTGACAATAAACTAAACTCAAAGTAGAATCAAACTGAGAAAGGGACTGATGGTCGGTGATGTGTAGGTGTGTGTGCGCTACCAGCGTGAGCAGAGGAGCATCCACCCCATTGCAGACATCGGACTTTGTCTCTGGAACTGATGCGCTACAATGCTGAGAACTATATTCTGCACTCTGTATCTTCCCCTTCACTCTAAAGAAAGATACAACATGCCAGAGTAACTCAGCGGGTCAAAGGGCAGCACGGTGGTGCAGCGGTAGAGTTGCTGCCTCACAGCGCCAGAGACCCAGGTTCGATCCTGACCTCGGGTGCTGTCTGTACGGGGTTTGTACGTTCTCCCCGTGACCTCGTGGGTTTTCTCCGGGAGCTCCAGATTCCTCCCACACTCCAAAGACGTGAACATTTGTAGGTTAATTGACTTCGATAAAATTCTAAAACATTGTCCTGAGTGTGTGGGACAGCGTTAGTGTACGGGGTGATCACTGGCCGTCGAGGACGTGGTGGGCGGATGGGCCTGTTTCCACTCTGTATCTTTAAAGTTTAAAGTCTCAAAAGTCAGGCAGCATTTCTGGAGATTATACTAGGTGACATTTTGAGTCGGGACCCTTTTCCGTCTTATCTTTCCCTTCGCTCTGCCTACTGTGCTTGAGTTTTGCTTGATGGTGTTCATGTGTAGTATTATCTTATTTTCTTGGACAGCGTTGAATTCACTGTGACAATAATAATGAACCTAAATCTAGAGGGAAGGGAGCAATGTTCTTGCTGAGCCTCAGAGCAAGTTGCATTACTTTCGCAGCGGGGGTGGTGACGTAAGTGTTTGTTTCTTGCAGCGAGCTCCAGTGCAGCCTGTCGCAGTCAAGGTCACTCCCCTGCCTGAGCCTCTCAGTCCCTGACGCCTTGCTGCCTGCCTTCCACCGGGAATATCAGTAACATCAGCCAGTCTCCGCACGGTGCCTGCTGCCAAACACTTGTTCTTTACTCCCCGGAGAAGTGAGGCTTTGGCACAGACAGCCACCCCGGTTTAAAGTCAACCTGAGTAACTTTACTAGTTACTCTAGTAACTAGTAAAGTACTAGAGTAAGCTAGTAGAGCCGAACACCACTTGATACTGGGCGCCCCATTTCTGAGACTGAGGACTTAACGTCCTGAGGACTTTCAGTCTTACTGTGTCCGACTACATTTTATCTCTGAGCCGCCCACTCTCCTGACATCAGTCTGAAGAAGGGTCTCAACCCGAAACGTCACCCATTCCTTCTCTACAGACTTGCCGCCGGTCCCTCTGAGTTACCAGCATTTTGTATCTATCGTCGATTCAAACCAGCATCTGCAGTTCTTTCCTACACATTGAGGACTTAACGATGATTTTCTCCCCTGACCTGATCTCGTGCGAAACTACATCCTTTATCCCTTTATCCTGTATCTGTACTCTGTGGACGTTGGTTAATTGGCCTCTGTAATTTGTCCCCTAGTGTGCAGGGAGTGGATGAAACACCGGGATAACATCGAGCTAGTGTGATCGCTGGCCCTCATGGACTTGATGGGCTGAAGGGCCAGTTTCCAGCTTGTGTCTTTCAATCATTTAATCAATAGATCAGGTGAACATCACATATGTCGGAAGGAATTGCAGATGCTGGTTTAAACTGAAGATAGACACAAAGTGCTAGAGTAACTCAGCGGGTCAGGCAGCATCTCTGGGGAAAAGGAATAGGTGCCGTTTTATGTCAGAACCCTTCCTCAGACAGTATAGTCTTTTCCCCAGAGTAGGAGAGTCTAAAATGAAAGGGTATACATGTAAGGTGAGAGGGGAAAGATTTAAAAGGAACATGAGGAGCAACCTTTCCACCCAGAGGGTGATGGGTTTATAGATTGAGCTCAGTTTGGTTCATAGTAGTCAAGTGTACCTGATATACAGTGATAAGCTTTTCTTGCGTCGAGTCCAAGAAAAGACTATACATGATTACAATCGAGCCATCCACAGTGTACTGATAAAGGATAATGGGTGCAACATTTAGTGCAAGATAACATTTAATAAAGTCAGATTAAAGATAATGCAAAGGTCTCCAGTAAGGTAGAAGGGAGGTCAGGACTGCTCTCTAGTTGGTGATAGGATGGCTCAGTTGCCTGATAACAGCTGGGAAGAAAACTGTCCCTGAATCTGTGGGTGTGTGTGTTTTCACACTTCTGTACCTCCTGCCTGATGGGAGAGGGGAGAAGAGGGAGAGACCAGTTCTTGATTATGCTGCTGGCCTTGCCGAGGCAGCGTGAAGTGTAGATGGAATCAGTAAAGAAACAGTAAATTGTCCCTAATTTGTAGGATCGTGCTCGTGTACGGGATGACCGCTCGTGCGGTGGGGACTCGACGGACGAAGGGCCTGTGTACACGCTGTATCGCTAAGGTCTATGGTCTAAAGTGCTAAGAGGCAAGGAAGAATATCGCCTTTGTCAAATGTTCACACAGCACTTCACAGGCAATGAGTTCACTTTTGAAGTGCAGTCACTGGTGTAGATTTCGTTTTTTTTTTACAATGTCAACCGCGGGAAGTTCAGGCCAGCCTGATTTACATCTCATTGAAGTCAAAGGAATCGAGAGTGGATTGAGGTGCAGAGTAAACTGGCTCACTTTCATCTGTGTTATGTGGAAGCACAAAGTCAACTCCACATCACTGAGTTTTCCCTAGCTTATCGAGTAAACGGTTGAATTTTCATAAGGACTTCCCTGATCTTCTTTTGAAGCCACATTGTACAGATAGGAGAACCTCCACACATTATAGACACTCCTGAGACCGCAGATTTTTAGTTTAGTTTAGTTTAGTGATACAGAGCGGAAACTGGCCCTTCGGCCCACCAAGACTACGCTGACCAGCAATCCTCAACACTTATGCCCCTGTCCCACTTAGGAAACCTCTGGAGATGTTGCGCCGCACCCAAGGTTTCCGTGCGGTTCCCGGAGGTTTTTGTCAGTCTCCCTACCTGCTTCCATTACCTGCAACCTCCGGCAACCACCTGCAACCTCCGGGAACCGCATGGAAACCTTGGGTGGGGCGCAAAGTCTCCAGAGGTTTCCGTTCAGGTTTCCTAAGTGGGACAGGGGCATAACTATCCTACACACACTAGGGACAATTTACAATTTTACCAAAGCCAATTGGCCTATAAATCTGTACCTATTTTGGAGTGTTGGAGAAAACCCACGCAGTCACGGGGAGACTGAAGACGGTCCATCTGTCTCCTCAGATCCTGGTGAACATCTACCGCTGCACCATCGAGAGCATCCTTACCAACTGCATCACAGTATGGTATGGCAACTGCTCTGTCTCCGACCGGAAGGCCTTGCAGAGGGTGGTGAAAATTGCCCAACGCATCACCGGTTCCTCGCTCCTCTCCATTGAGTCTGTCCAAAGCAAGCGCTGTCTGCGGAGGGCGCTCAGCATCGCCAAGGACTGCTCTCACCCCAACCATGGACTGTTTACCCTCTTACCATCCGGGAGGTGCTACAGGTCTCTCCGTTGCCGGACCAGCAGGTCCAGGAACAGCTTCTTCCTGGCGGCTGTCACTCTACTAAACAACGTACCTCGGTGACTGCCAATCACCATCCCCCCCCCCCCCCCCCCCCCCCCCGCACACTTATTATTATTTATTCAAATCGTTTGCTATGTCGCTCTTCCAGGGAGATGCTAACTGCATTTCGTTGTCTCTGTACTGTACACTGACAATGACAATTAAAATTGAATCTGAATCTGAATCTGAATCTGAATCTGAACGTGCAAACTCCGTACAGACAGCACCCAGAGTCAGGATCGAACCCGGGTCTCTGATGCTGAGAGGCAGTAACTCCACCACTGTGTCACTGTGCCACCATTAAGCAATAAAAAATGCTGGAGGAACTCAGCAGGTCAAGCAGCATCTGTGAGGGAAATGGACAGATGATATTTTGGATTGAGACTCGTCTTGTGGGTAGGACTTGTATACATGTTTTGTGTACATGCAGTCGTATGTAGAAAGGAACTGCACATGCTGGCTTATATCGAGGATAGCCACAAAGCGGTAAAGTAACTCAGCGGGTCAGGCAGATCTCTGGAGAAAAAGGATGGGTATGCATACATGTGTGTGTGTGTTCAAGTGTGTTAGTGTGCATGTGCGTGTGAGTGTGTGTGAGTATGTGTGTGTGTGTGTGCGTGCGTGTGTGTGTGTGTGTGTGTGTGTGTGTGTGTGTGTGTGCGTGTGTGTGTATGTGTGTGTGTGTCTGTGTGCGTGTGTGTGTGTGTGTGCGTGTCTGTGTGTGTATGTGTGTGTGTGTGTGTGTGTGTGTGTGTGTGTGTGTGTGTGTGTGTGTGTGTGCGTGTATGTGTGTGTGTATGTGTGTGCGTGTCTGTGTGTGTGTGTCTGTGTATGTGCGAGTGTCTGTGTAAGCGAGTGTCTGTGTATGTCAGTGTCTGTGTGTGTGTGTGTGTGAGTGTCTGTGTGTGTGTGTGTGTGTGTGTGTGAGTGTGTGTGTGTGTGTGTGTGTGTGTGTGTGTGTGTGTGTGTGTGTGTGTGCTTGAGTGTCTGTGTGTGTGCATGTGTGCGCGTGTGTATGTGTGTGTGTGTGCGTGTGTGTACGTTTGTGTGTGTGCCTGTGTGTGCGTGTGTGTGCCTGTGCCTGTGTGTGTGTGCATGTGTGTGTGTGTGTGTGTGTGTGTGTGTGTGTGCGTGTATGTGTGCATGTGTGTGTCTGTGTGTGTGTGTGTGTCTGTGTGCGTGTGTGTGTGTGTGTGTGTCTGTGTGCGTGGGTGTGTGTGTGTGTGTGTGTGTACATGTACGTGTGCCTGGATGTGTGCACGTGTGTCCATGTGTACCTTTGGCAGGGAGTACAGCAACATCAGGCTGCCTTACATTATCCCTTTTTAAATGTATTATTTCATACATCAAAACAAATCGAGCACACAAGCAAGTACGTGTCATATGCACAAAGAATGAAGTCAAGATCTGCTGGCCCCACTACCATCACCAATCTTCAGAAACAAAAAGAGCTTTTAAAATACTCTTGTTCTCAGCTGGAGCCATCTGCGTCTCCGAGTGTTTCACTCCCCTGTGGAGCTTAAGGTTTCAGGATGCTTGGCTTACATCCGCTACCAGATCCGTCCGAAACTCCCCTTGTCACCGTGCTTCTCGGATGAGAACCTCTTTCATCTTTCTTTCAACAAACGCAACTGTGCCAGGGCTGGAAGACGAGGGCTCACATTTGTTCATAATGATTATATGTTTTTATTGCTCATAAGAGTTCCTTCGATTGGGGCGGCAGCGGTAACGTTGCTGCCTCATAGCGCCAGAGACCCGGGTTCCATCCTGACCGCGGGTGCTGTCTGTACATTCTCCCTGTGACCTGCGTGGGTTTTCTCCAGGTACTCCGGTTTCTTCCCACACTTCAAAGATGTGTGGGTTTGTAGGTGAATTGACTCCTTTAAAATTGTTCCTAGTGTGTCGGATAGAACTAGTGTACGGGTGATCGCTGGTTGGTGTGGACTCGGTGGGCCAGAGGGCCTAAGTTAAACTAAATTCAACATGATGCCCTTATCTTTAATTCAATTGAATATGATGAGGGCATCGTATTTAAGTTATTTGAAGGAACCAGAACAGAACAGACCAGAACAGAACCAGACCTCAACCAGAACAGGGCGGCACGGTGGCGCAGCGGTAGCGTTGCTGCCCAGAGACCCTGGTTCGATCCTCATCACGGGTGCCACCTGTATGGAGTTTGTACATTTTCCCGATGAGTTTTCTCCAGGTGCTCCTCACACACTCTAAAGACGTCGTCACACACTCTAAAGACATACAAGCTTGTAGCTTAAGTGGTTCAGTAAAATTGTTAATTGTCCCTAGTGTGTAGGATAGGGGTGATTGCTGGTCGGTGTGGACTCGGTGGGCTGAAGGACCAGTTTCTGTACTGTAGCACAAAAAATCTAAAATAAAACCAATGATGAGTATCCAACAATAGCTGTAGAATGGTTATGGTGAATTAGTACTAGATGTTATGATCATAGATCAGACTAACATTGCTTTCAGGTGATGTTACCGACCTGAGAAATGGGAAGGTCTCAAGATCCTTGGTAAACACCAAGCCAACATAAACAAAGACTTATCCTACCCCGGTCAATCCTTCTCCTCCCCGCTCCAATCTGTACATAGCCCATATCCCGCTATTCCATGTGCCTATCTAAAAGTTTCTTAAACGCCACTATCGTATCTTCCTCCTCTTCCCCCCCACCACCGACAGTTATGCGTTCCAGGCCCCCACCACCCTCTGTGTAAAAAAAAACACCCTCATGCATCCCCTTCAAACTTTGTCCCTCTCACCTTATGCCCTCTAGTGGTTGATATGTCCATCTGGGTAAAAGGTTCTGACTGTCTACCCTATCTATGCCTCTCCCCACAACCTCCGGCACTCCAGAGAAAATAATCCCAATCTGTCCGACCCCTCTCTGTAGCTAATAACTCCTAATCCAGGCAGTATTCGGGACACCTCCCCTGCACCCTTTCCAAAGCCTCTAAGAATCAAGATCTTTAAATGTCGAAGATGGACAGAAAATCCTGGAATAACTCAGCGGATCAGACAGCATCGCCGGAGAAAAGTAATAGGTGACTTTTACGAGTTGAGACCTTTCTTCACATGTCCCGAAACAAAATAATCAAATCCTACAGCCCCTGTCCCACGTTGCGAGTTTACCCAAGAGCTCTCCCGAGTTTAAAAAAAAAAAATCAAAGTCGTGGTAAGTACACAGAATGTACGTAGCGGGTACGTCGGAGCTCGTGGATGTCTCTTAGCGGCTCGTAATGCTAACGACAGGTACTCGGGAAACGCGGAAACTCGTGAAGTTTTTTCAACAGTGTGAAAAATTACCAAGAGTAAAAAATTACTGGTGAGCAAGTACCACGAGTTTGATTATTTTTTAAACTCGGGAGAGCTCTTGGGTAAACTCGCATTGTGGGACACGAGCTTTACTTGCAGCAGCACAACAGATATGTAAGTGTAGTACTCTGTAAACACCATAATCAACAACAAAAAGAAGTACAAATACATAAAAACAAAAAAAAAGGAATGTAGTGGAAAGATTAAAACAATCCCTCAAGTCAGTGCAATAAGGACAGTTCACAGTCCTTAATGATCAAGAGCCTGATGGCTGCTGGGAGGAACCTGCTCTTGAACCTGGAGGTCATGGATTTCTGACTCCTGGACCTTCCTGACGGTGGGAGGAGTGAGATGAGAGGTCATGGTTTTCAGACTCCTGTACCTTCTTCCCGATAGCAGGAGTGAGATGAGAGTGTGGCCAGGGAGGTGTGGGTCCAAATCCTTTCTGTAATGGGGAGACCAGAACGACACGCAACACTCCAAATGAGGCCTAACCAAAGGCTCAGGATCGACCGAAGGGCCTGTTTCTACAAAGACTCTGGATAAAAATGGTGAGGCTCATGCTGAGCACGAGAGGGAAGCTTAGTCCACAGTCATGTATCTGTGCTGTCAATTCTGTGCACACGGAATATGAGATGGATAGCACCCAGGGGGCTTATAATTCAGCCCTGACAAAGGACCGGCCTCACACCCAGATGCTGCCATATGGCCTTGTTATTGCCGTGCTGAATATCATTTACCGGCAGCGTTCCTTGCTGAGGCAATACGCAGATGGTGTCTGTGACAGGCTCGGAAACAAAGCCTGGGTGTCCTCTGCTTCTGGGCTAGAGAGGAAAAATGCCAAGGTTCACAATATTTGGTTCACTTTAGTTCAATTTAGTTTATTATTGTCACGTGTACCGAGGTACAGTATTCACTGGGAAACGTCTTTTCATTTTGCACTGTAACAACTGTTGCTTGCAAGATGACAATAAAGGTTGATTGATTGATTGATTGATTGATTGAAAAGCTTTTGTTGTGTGCTAACCCACAGTGTCATAGAGTCACAGAGTGAAACAAGGTGGTAATAGGCACCTTTGGCCACACCGGCCAACATGTCTCAGCTACACTAGTCCCACCTGCCTGCACTTGATCCATATCCCTCCAAACCTGTCCTATCCATGTACCTGTCTAACTGTTTCTTAAACGTTGAGATAGTCCCAGCCTCAACTACCTCCTCTGGCAGCTCGTTCCATACACCCACGAACGACCCTTTGTGTGAATCCAGTCAGAAAAAAACTGAATCATCCTACCACAACCAGAGAGCAGCGCTGAACTACTATCTACCTCATTGGTGACCCTCAGACTATCCTTGATCGGACTTTGCTGGCTTTACCTTGCACTAAACGTTATTCCCTTATCATGTATCTGTGCACTGTAAATGGGTCGATTGTAACCATGTCTTGTCTATAGTTGAACAGGTACTTTGGATCCGTCTTCACTAAGGAAGACACAAACAATCTCCCTGATGTACTAGTGGCCAGAGGATCTAGGGTGACGGAGGAACTGAAGGAAATTCACATTAGGCAGGAAATGGTGTTGGGTAGACTGATGGGACTGAAGGCTGATAAATCCCCAGGGCCTGGTGGTCTGCATCCCAGGGTACTTAAGGAAGTGTCTCTAGAAATCGTGGACGCATTGGTGACCATTTTCCATATGTCCTATAGATTCAGGATCAGTTCCTGTGGATTGGAGGGTGGCTAATGTTATCCCACTTTTCAAGAAAGGAGCGAGAGAGAAAACAAGGAATTATAGACCAGTTAGCCTGACATTGATGGTGGGGAAGATGCTGGAGTCAATTATAAAAGATGAAATAACGGCATATTTGGATAGCGATAACAGGATCGGTCCGAGTCAGCATGGATTTACGAAGGGGAAATCATGCTTGACGAATCCTGTGGAATTTATTTGAGGATGTAACTAGGAAAATGGACATGGGAGAGACAGTTGATGTAGTGTACTTGGACGTTCAGAAAGCATTTGATAAGGTCCCACATAGGAGATTAGTGGGAAAAATTAGAGCACATGGTATTGGGGGTAGGGTATTCACATGGATAGAAAATTGGTTGGCAGACAGGAAACAAAGAGTAGGAATTAACGGGTCCCTTTCAGAATGACAGGCAGTGACTAGTGGGCACCGCAAGGCTCGGTGCTGGGACAGCAGCTATTTACAATATATGTCAATGATTTAGATGAAGGGATTCAAAGTAACATTAGCAAATTTGCAGATGACACAAAGCTGGGTGGCAGTGTGAACTGTGAGGAGGATGCTATGAGAATGCAGGGTGACTTGGACAGGTTGGATGAGTGGGCGGATGCTTGGAAGATGCAGTTTAATGTGGATAAATGTGAGGTTACCCACCTTGGTGGCAAAAACAGGAAGGCAGATTATTATCTGAATGGTGTCAAGTTGCGAAAAGGGGAAGTACAACGAGATCTGGGTGTCCTAGTTCATCAGTCACTGAAAGTAATCATGTAGGTACAGCAGGCAGTGAAGAGAGCGAATGGCATGTTGGCCTTCATAACAAGAGGAGTTGAGTATAGGAGCAAAGAGGTCCTTCTGCAATTGTACAGGGCCCTAGTGAGACCACACCTAGACTATTGTGTGCTGTTTTGGTCTCCAAATTTGAGGAAGGAAATTCTTGCTATTGAGGGAGTGCAGCGTAGGTTCACGAGGTTAATTCCCGGGATGGCAGGACTGTCGTATGTTGATAGAATGGAGCGGCTAGGCTTGTATACTCTAGAATTTAGAAGGATGAGAGGGAATCCTATTGAATCATATAAGATTATTAAGAGCTTGGACACGCTAGAGGCAGGAAATATGTTCCCGATGTTAGGGGAATCCAGAACCAGGGACTACAGTTTAAGAATAATGGGCAGGCCAAATAGAACGGAGATGAGGAAAAACGTTTTCACCCAGAGAGTTGTGAGTCTGTGGAATTCTTCGCCTCAGAAGGCAGTGGAGCCCAATTCTCTGGATGCTTTCAAGAGAGAGTTAGATCGAGCTCTTAAAGATAGCGGAGTATGGGGATATGGTGAGAAGGCAGGAAGAGGGTACTGAATGTGAATGATCAGCCATGATCACAGTAAATGGCGGTGCTGATTGGAAGGGCTGAATGGCCTACTCCTGCACCTATTGTCTATTGTCTTTCCGCTGACTGGTTGCCACGCAACAAAAACTTGTCGCTCCTAAGTGCACGTGACAATAAACTAAAGTAAACTAATAATGACAATCGAGCCGTCTACAGTGTACAGATGCAGGAAAAAGGAATAACATTTAGTGCAAGATGAAGTCCAGTAAAGTAAGATTAAAGATAGTCCGAGTATCTCTAATGAGGTAGATGGGAGGTCAGGACCGCTCTCTAGTTGGTGATAGGATGGTTCAGTTATCTGATAACAGCTGGGAAGAAACTGTCCCTGAATCTGGAGGTGTGCGTTTTCACACTTCTGTACCTCTTGCCTGATGCGAGAGGGGTGAAGAGGATGAGACTGGTCCTTGATGATGCTGGTGGCCTTGCCGTGGCAGCGTGGAGTGTAAATGGAGTCAATGGAAGGGAGGCTGGATGGCGTGATGGTCTGGGCTGTGTCCACACTTCTGCAATTTCTTATGGCCTTGGTTAACCATAAACCTCCAACTCAACAGCACTGACTTCCCAAATCACATCTTGTTACTGCAGAGTATTACTTGAGATTAGAAAGCAAACTCAATCCTATTCCAAGCCATTTGCAAAATTAATTTAAATCTTTCCGATCTGTTTGCTATATTTGCTATAATATGTGCAATTGATTGATTGGATTGATTGATTGAAAGAAAAAGCTTAGAAACAGGCCCTTCGGCCCACCGAGTCCACATCGACCTGTTCATACTAGTTCTATGACACCCCACTTTCTCATCCACTAAGATGTCCTCTTTATTTAATAAACATGCCCTCGTAGATGGATTCCTCACCCATCTCCGAAGAAGGGTGCCGACCCAAAACGTCACCTATACATGTTCTCCACAGATGCTGCCTGACCCGCTGGGTTCCTCCAGAACATTGTGTCTTCCTGTGGAGTAGATACACTTTGGTGCCAAGGTATAGCGCAATAGTATCTTAGAGTGAGTCGTAAAAATGTTAGTTAATTGTGTGGATAAGATTAGTAGTTGTAGGAATGGTAAGGAGCCTGGTAGCTTCAATAACATTAATAACTGGTAACAGAATGATTTTAACTCAAATGTTAGCGAAAGATATATTAAGATTGAAGGTAGGCAGTGCTTTGCTGGGTCAAGGCATAACTTAGTGGCTGCATGCTGGTGCAGCAGTAGAGTTGCTGCCTCACAGCGCCAGGGGCCTGTGTTTGGTCCTGACTATGGGTGCTGTTGGTATGGAATTTAACATTCTCCCTGTGACTGCGTGGGTTTTCTCCAGGTGCTCTGGTTACCTTCCACATTGAAAAGACGTACAGGTTTGTACCTTGATTGGCTTCTGTAAATTGTAAATTGGCCCTCGTGTGTAGGATGATGCTTATGCACGGTGTGATTGCAGATTGGCACAGACTCGGTGGGCTGAAGGGCCTGCTTCCACGCTGTATCTCTAAAGTCGAAACTCTTGGAAGCTGTTGCTTAATCCAGAGAAAAGAAGGGGTGTGTGAGATTTTTCTGTAAGTTTATAGATGGTGTATCACAGATATTCCCTCAGGGAAGTTGCCTCCTGATGCTCACTGATCCTTGCCAAAGAATCGTAGGTTGATGCTAACACAACTAAACTTAGCTTCTGCATCTTGCACTTCAAATTTTATTGTACAATCAGCATTTTGTATTGCCATCTCCAAAGAAGACAAATAGCAAGAGCAGCACGGTGGTGCGGCTGGCAGAATTGCCGCCTTACAGTGCCAGAGGCCCAGGGTTGATATTGTCCTTGGGTGCTCTCTGTGTGGAGTTTGCACGTTTTCCCTGTAACCGCGTGGACTTTCTCTGGGTGCTCCGGTTTCCTCTCACATCCCAAAGATGTGCGGGTTTGTGGTTTAATTGCTCCTCTGTAAAGTTGCTCCTAATGTGCAGGGAGTGGAAGAGTAAGTGGGACAACATAGAACTTGTGTGAACGGGTGATCGATGGTCAGTGTGGACTCAGTGGGCTGAAGGGCCTGTTTCCATGCTGCATCTCTAAACTAGACTAAACTAAACTAAACTGCTGGTGGAACTCATGTGATGTTTCAGGTCCGAACCTTTCTTCAGACTTCACTCACTCAGTAAGTGAGTTCCATGCACCTACTGTGATCTGCGTGAAATATCTAATCTCTGTTCCTTATACCATTTGTCTTAAAACTAACCCTCTGGTTCCTCATCCCCACAGGGAGATTGGTCCATCTTGGTTACTCTGTTTTTGGGCCATCAAAGTCTTACACCCCAATCAAATCTCCTCAAGAATCACAAACACAATCACAATAATACTTTATTAGCCAAGTATGTTTTGCAACAAACGAGGAATTTCATTTGCCAAGTCAGTCATACAATAAAAAGCAACAGAACACACAAAATACATTTTCACATAAACATCCATCACAAAGACTTCTCCACATTCATCTCTGCGATGGAAGGTGAGAAAAGAAGTTCAGTCTCTTCCCTTTGTTCTCCCACGGTCGGGGGCATCGAGCCCTCCTTTGACGGGATGATCTTGATTCCCGTAGCCGGCAGCGGGCCCTCCGCATCTGGGCGATCAGCTCCTGCATCGGGAGGACGTCAGCTCCCCCGTGCTGGATGATCAAACCTTGCGTCGGGGCTGGTCGAACCATCCCGACATCTAAGGCCACTCCCGAGACTGCGAGCTCCCGATGTAAAGTCCGCAGGCCGCGGTTGGAGCGATCCCAGGCAAGGGATCGGCCCGATGTAAGTCCATGCCGCGCGGTGGGGCCCAATGTCAGTCTGAGGATGCCTTCAGCTCCAGCGATAGTAGGCCGCAGAGCAACCGGAGAATTCAAACCGAAAATTAATCGCATCTCCGGCAAGGTAAGGAACTGAAAAAGAAGTATCCCCCTCCCCCTGATAAAACAAACAGGAGACCATTTACACAGATTTTTAACACTCACTAAAAAAAATGTTTAAAGACAAACAACAGTCTGTTGGCGGGGTTGCCAATCGTGTGGCACCCCTGGTTACGTGACCACAAGCATAACGTGATCCAATATTCTCTTCAACCTACTACCTGTAGAGTTCTCAGCCTCACCTGTGCATCTGAACTGTTCACAACCAGAAAGAGTATCCTGATATCTCCCTCTTGTCACATAGCACGCCCCCCCTGCTGAGTTTTATATTTAATCCCTTCAGATTTTCAGAACCTGCAATATTTTACTTTTGAATCCTTGCAGAGGGCAAAGCAGCAATCCTACATCTCTCTGTTGTACAACGAACACTAATTTTCATGTTAAATCTCTGAACTAGACAGCCCAGTGGAACTCCTTTCAGTAAGGTATTTCTACGAACATCAGTAAAATCATGTCAGATCAGTACATGTTTGTGTAAGATAGACATAAAGTGCTGGAGTAAAGGGACTGTTCCACTTGGCCGTTACTTGGGCGTCATTTACGCGTCATGACGCACGACATGCGCGTCGTGATGCGCACGTGACATACCATGGCGTGCATTACGCGCGCATGGCGCATGGCGAGATGTGGTGGCGTAGGCAGTGGGCGCGTGCGGCGCCCCTGGATTTTGGGATTCACAAAATCTTCGCGCGCCACCTGACGCCCAAGTGGGACAGGCCCTTTACTCAACGGGTCAGGCAGCATCTCTGGAGAAAAGAAATAGGTGACGTTTTGGGTCGAGACCCTTCTTCAGACCCGACCCAAGTTACATTTTGTGCCAGGTATACAAAAATGCTGGAGAAACTCAGTGGGTGCAGCAGAATCTATGGAGCGATGGAAATAGGCAATGTTTCGGGCCTATCTTCAGTGTAATCCAGCATCTGCAGTTCCTTCCTACACATGATTATGTAAAATGACTTAAGATAAAGTCATAAATCATCTGTTTTGGTAGAGTGATAAATCATTTTGGATGAACAAGATTGCAGTAAGAATCAATGGCAGATGCATATTCATGTAATCTAGTATAATGTAACTTTATGTAATGTAGAAGTAGGATTTTGAATGGTATCGTTGAATTATTATTTTTTTGTATATTATATATCATCTGTGTGTATTGTGTTTACAGGCCTAATGTACTGTAGAAAATACAAAATTCATTGTTCGATTGTTAGTGTATAGGACGACTAAAAACTCTTTAAGGGCGGCACTGTGGAGCAGTTGGTAGAGCTGATGCTCACAGCACCAGAGACCTGGGTTCCATCCTGACCTCAGGTGCTGCCTGTGTGGGGTTTGCACGTTCTCCCTGTGACCTTGTGGGTATTCTCAGGTTTCCTCCCACATGCCAAACCCTACCGTGCGGGTTTGTAGGTTAATCGGCCCCCTCTCATGTAAAATGCCCCTAGTGTGTAGGGAGTGGATGAGAAAGTGGGATAACATAGAACTAGCATGAACGGGGGATCAATGGTCAGTGTGGACTCGGTGGGCTGAAGGGCCTGTTTCCATGCTGTATACCTAAACTACCTAAACTATACTAAGTATAGCTAAATGGAGCCTAAAGCAAACCACACAAAGTGCTGGAGGAACTCAGCGGGTCAGGCAGCATCTTTTTTTAATTTGTTTTTTGATTGATTGAAAGATACAGTAAGGAAACAGGTCCTTTGCCCCACAAAGTCCATGGATCGATTGTAATCATGTATGGTCTTTCCACTGACTGGTTCGCACGTCACAAAAGCTTTTCACTGTACCTCAGTACATGCGACAATTAACTAAACTCAACGCAACTCAAACGCAACTCAATACCGACCATCGATCACCCGTTCACACTAGTTCTATGTTATCCCACTCCCTGCACATGAGGAGCAATCTACAAACCCGCACGTCCTTGGGATGTTGGAGGAAACCGGAGCACCCGGAGAATGTACAAAGCCCACACAGACCAGGGGCGGAAAACCCGGGGGGGGGACATGTCCCCTCCATGTTTTGAGAGGTGGGGGACATCCCCCCCAAGTTTTTGTAATCCGAATCTAAAAATCCGGTGAAATCTCCTCTTTTTGAGAGACAGTGGGGGCGGGACATGATTCAGCGCGATGATTGGAGGAGGGAGGAGTGGGTGGGGGGGGGGTTGGGACTGAGAATAGAGTGCGGTGATTGGAGGAGGGAGACGTGGCACAGACCTGCGCTTCATCCGTGGCCAGGAAGATCCCGGGCCGGGTCTCCGGCGCTGTCCTGTCCCCACCCGAGTGCCCCCCCCCCTCCGCGGGTGGCCAGAGAGGTCGGCAGCAAAGATCCTCCGCTATAGGATCTTTGGTTGGGAATCAGACGGGCCAGCGCAGAGAAACAGCGCTAAACCCAGCTAACTCTGCCTGTCCCGCCAGGTGAGCTTACAACCCTTCTTGGACGTGGGAAATATGGCCAGCGCGGAGAAGCAGCGCTGGTATCCCGTCAGTCCAGACAGGGCTGTGGTTAACCCGGTGAGACAGGCAGAGTTAAGCTGCATTTAGCGCTGGATTGAGCCTCCGAAGCCTCGCGCGCGCGTGTGTGTGTGTGTGTGAGTGTGTCCCCCCTGTCCCCTCCATGTTTTGACAGTGGTTTCCGTCCCTTGACACAGACAGTACCCGAGGTCAGGATTGAACTCAGGGTTTTGGTACAGGGGGGGGGGGCAGCAGTGCTACCACCACGCCCTTAATATCTGGACATGTTCTCAACAATCTCTAGAACACCAGTTCCATGTCATCCCACTTTCTCATCCACTCCCTACACACAGGGGGCAATTTACAGACTCCAATTAACCTTCAAACCCGCACGACTAATCATTTACCAATTCTTGCATAGATCCTCATTAATTCTCAGAGGGAATGAACTGAACAAGATGATAAACAGAACTCTTTGCTATGTAAATCACTGCACCAGATAGCGCTGGCAATCACTAATCCCTTTACCACAAATGTTATTCTTCCTTTATTTCTGAAAGTATTGCCTCCTGTGGAGAATTTATTTTCATCATGCAATGCCACATGCTAGGTAATTGGCTGCAATAACTTCAATCAAACAGCAGATCAAAGTGAATCTGCATCCCTCTGATTCCCCAATGTACAAGCCTGGAAAATGACAGTGAAATGTACAAGTAGAAACAAGAAACTGCAGATTCTGGCTTACAAAAAAAACCACAAATTACTGGAGTAACTCAGCAGGTCTTTAATCAGATCTTACTGGACTTTATTTTGCACTAAACGCCATCCCCTTTATCATGTTCAAGAAGGAACTGCAGATGCTGGAAAATTGGAAAGACTGAAGAAGGGTTTCAGCCCGAAACGTTGCCTATTTCCTTCACTCCATAGATGCTGCCTCACCCGCTGAGTTTCTCCAGCACTTTTGTCATTCCCTTTATCCTGTACCTGCACACTATTGATGGCTTGATTGTAACCATGTTTAGGCTTGTCGCTGACTGGATAGCATGCAACCAAAAAGCTTGTCATTGTACATTGGTACATGTGGCAATAAACTAAACTAAACTAAATTAAACTATCTCTGGAGAACATAGTGACGTGATGTTTTGGGTCGAGACCCTTCTTCAGACTGATTCAAGTGAAATGAACAAGATGGAACTATGCCACATGTGGAACTTCATCGAGACTCCACTGCCAAGAATGGCAACACCATTGTATCAAGCAATGCTACCTACGTCCTCCCCTTCTTTACTTTGAAATCAAATCCTGACCATTCTGACATGCCTCAATTAATTTTCTACCTGGGAATTTTGTAGTCTGCACTCTCAACCCTTTCGTGAGACGTTTAGATTTTAGACATTAAATATACAGCCCGGAAACAGACGCTTCAATGGACAAGGGAGGCCCAGTGGATGTTGTATACCTGGACTTTCAGAAAGCATTTGAAAAGGTCCCACATAGGCGATTAGTGGGCAAAATTAGGGCACATGGTATTGGGGGTGGAGTGCTGACATGTATAGAGAATTGGTTGGCAGACAGGAAACAAAGAGAAGGGATTACCGGGTCCCTTTCAGAATGGCAGGCAGTGACTAGTGGGGTACCGCAAGGCTTGGTGCTGGGACCGCAGCTATTAATGATTTTGATGAAGAAATTAAAAGCCAGGACTTGGTGGGCCGAAGGTACATACAGTAGATACATAGATACATAGACAATAGGTGCAGGAGTAGGCCATTCAGCATTTGCAGTTCTTTCCTCCACAAGGGTACAGAGAAGATTTACAAGGATGTTGCCAGGGCTACAGGGTGTGAGTTATAGGGAGAGGTTGTGTAGGCTGGGTCTCTATTCCCATAGTGTTGTGGGCCTAACTATACTGTGGAAAGGGTGAGCTGCTTTAAATATCTGGGAGTCCACATCTCTGAGGATATGACATGGACATCACACGCCGCAGCACTCGTGAGTAAGGCAAGGCAGCGCCTTTACCACCTCAGGCAATTGAGGAAATTCAGAGTGTCTCCGAGGATCCTCCAGTGCTTCTACTCAGCGACTGTGGAAAGCATCTTGTCCGGAAATATTACAATCTGATTTGGGAATTGCTCTGCCCAGGACAAGAAGGCTCTGCAGAGAGTAGTGCGTTCGGCCGAACGCACTATGGGAACTTCACTCGCCCCCCCTGCAGGAACTATACATCAGGAGGTGCAACTCCAGAGCCAATAAAATCATGGGAGACCCCTTCCACCCCTGCAACGGACTGTTCCAGCTGCTACGGTGAGGCAAACGCCTCCGTTGCCATGTTGTGAGAACGGAGCGGTTGAGAAGGAGTTTCTTCCCAGAGGCCATTAGGACTGTAAACTCCTACCTCACCAGGGACTAACTTTTACTGTACCACTCTACTGCTTTTTTTAAATTGCTGTTTTTTTCCCTTTTTCCTTCCACCCACAATATTTAATATGTAAAATAATATGTGATTCTGTTCCATTCTGTTTGTAGTTTGGTTGTTTGTTTGTTTGTCTTTTTGCACAAAGTCCGCGGGCATTGCCACTTTTCATTTCACTGCACATCTCGTATGTGTATGTGACGAATAAACTTGACTTGACTCGACTTGAACTCAACGAAATGCCAGTGAAGAGAGGTGCCCACATGATAACCCCAGTGATATGCTGGCATCTAGTTTGTGTTGTCCCACAGTTTAATTGTGTACAGGTATTTTAGATTCTCATGTGGCATTGGGAACGGGTTTCATGGTTAAACATTTAGCTTGTGTGTTTGTTAACATGTTGATAGCGCATTACTGAATATGAAGTTAGTTATTGTACTCCAGCATGAGTGTGCATCAGTAGTTTAGACACTACTTTGGCATTGGCCTTGGTTTTCTTGGTTGAGCGATTAACCTGCTTCAGTTTTTTTAGTTCAGAGATACAGAGCGGAAACAGGCCCTTCGGCCCAATCGGGTTCACGCCGACTAGCGATCCCCGCACATTAACACTATCCTACACACAATAGGGACAATTTTTTTTACATATACCAAGCCAATTAACGTACAAACCTGTACATCTTTGGAGTGTGTGAGGAAACCGAAGATCTCGGAGCAAACCCACGAAGGTCACGGGGAGAACGTACAAACTCCATGCAGACAAGCACCCGTGGTCGGGATCGAACCGTGGTCTCTGGCGCTGCAAGCGCTGTAAAGCTGCAACTTTACCGCTGCGCCATCGTGACCGCCAACGGATTTCCAGTATCGAGGTGATTCTGCTTATCCAGTAGCACAAGTACTTTGTGTTTTAATAGTAATTCAAAAACAAAACAAAGCCCCAAGTCCCTCGTGCAAACCAAACAGTCCAGAGTTTGCAGTTTAGTTGGAGTTTATAGTTTTCAAGAGCTGATGGTTGTTGGCAGTGGTGGACTGGGTATAAAAATATTGTTTGCCAGGAGACAAAGGGGGCCCACCCACAACTACAATGCTATCATTTAACAGGGGCCCACTTGCCATCACTTGCTATCACTTCATCAGGGGCCCACTTGCCATCGGGCAAGCTGACACCCTGGCCAGTCCGCCACTGGTTGTTGGGATGAAGCTGCTCCTGAACCTGGACGCTACAGTTTTCAGACTCCCGCACTTTGTTCCTGATGGTAGGAGTGAAATGAGAGCGGGGCCAGGGTGGTGTGGGACCGGTGTGGGTGCAGGAGGATGAGGGGTGATCTTATAGAGGTGTACAAAATCATGAGAGGAATAGTTCGGGTACACGCACAGATTCTCTTGCCCAGAGTAGGGGAATAAAGAACCAAAGGACATAGGTTTAACGTGAGGGGGGAAGGATTTAATAAGAACCTGAATGGGTAACTTCTTCACACAAAGGGTGGTGGGTGGATGGAATGAGCTGTCAGAGGAGGTAGTTGAGGCAGGGACTATCGTAACGTTTGGACAGTTGCATGGATAGGATAGGTTTAAAGGGTTATGGGCTAAATGCAGGCAGGTGGGACTCGTGTAGATAGACAATAGACAATAGACAATAGATGGGGCATGATGGTCGGTGTGGGCAAGTTGGGCCGAAGGGCCTGTTTCTACTCTGTATCACTGTGGCTTTTTGTAATCTCCTTCATTCCTGGTGGATGAACAAAAAAACAAAGACTCGTGACTCTCTTGTACACGTGACAAGAATAAACCTAAACCTAAACCATTGTGAAACATTTCATGAAAATTTAACAAAATAGTTTTATATTATTCTAATCTTTCCAGAGCCAACATTTGCTGGGAGTGCATTTGACACTGCAGGGTAAGATACTGAAACAAAAACAGATTCTTGTCCCTGCTCAGTCTGAAATGCTAATTCCTCACTAAAGGGATTCTAAGATGATGACACTTTCTTACTCTCGCTATTTAGCCTGGGGCATCTTCAGACTTTGATTCCAACGTTCCCCAAGGACGTTTTCTTTAGGGCAGACTAAACATTCAACATTGCCAGCCTTACTTGAGGATAGCGTTAATGTGCAGGGGATCGCTGTTCGGCACAGACCCGGTGGGCCGAAGGGCCTGTTTCCGTACAGTATCTTTAAACTAAACAAGGCTTCCTCACACAATACATTTGATCAGACGTAGGCTGCAGCTTAGATGATTTAATTGTCACATATATTCCACTATGAACATTTCAGCCCCAACTGATTCCACATCACAGAGGTGTCTTTTTTCTTTCCAAATAGCTTAATCACATCTCTCACTAAATCTCAGCTGTACAGATATAACGCAGAGCGGCCCAGGCCTAATTATGATTCATCTTATTGCAGAAACATTGTTAGAGTAGCAAGTGCTTCCAGTAATGAGAACAAGATCAAGGCAAGTCAAGTCAATTTTATTTCTCTAGCACATTTAAAAACAACTCTCGTTGACCAAAGTGCTTTACATTAGTGCAGGTACTAACATGCTACATACAGTGGTACATAGATCAACAATACATACATAAATACATACATACAGCGCTCCCTCAGAGGACCTCAAGGAAGGCTTGAGAGTTTAAACTTAAAAGAGTCGATGGAGGGGGCAGTTCTGATGGGAAGAGGGATGCCGTTCCATAGTCTAGGCGCTGCAACCGCAAAAGTGCGGTCGCCCCTGAGCTTATGCCTAGATGGTCAGGAACCCCAAGTCGGCCGATCTGAGGGACCTGGAGATGGTATGGTGGGTAAGTAGACTTTTGATGTAGGTGGGGGCAACCCCGTTAAGGGCTTTGTAATCAAAACGGAGCTTGAAATTGATTCGGAACCGCACGAGAGAGGCTAAGGCACTCCATATATTTTATCCGTCACCTCTTCATTCCCTTTCTATTATCTTGCTCTTGTCCTCAAGCCATCGATTCATTCCGGGATTTGGGTAAGTGTTGCTGGCAACTATTCAAAACTTCACTCAAACTGTGATCTTTCTTCTTATGCCGGGCTCTAAGTGCCAGTGGTCTGTTTAGTCTGATAACCCCACAAGGATGTTGGTTTCACTTCTGGTCTCTTGTGAATCGTGAATTAAATGTTCCACCTTGCCTTCAACTGCAAAGCCCTAAGGCACTGTGATCCCATCCCAAACTGTGTTAAGTCTTATAAAAGCTCTTTAAACCTTAATAGAGTCATGGGATCATACAGTGCAGAACCAGGGCCGTCAGCACACCGAGTCCGCACCGACCAGCAATTCCCAAACTCTAACTAATCTACATTTCAGGCCGAAACCCTTCTTCATTTCGGCCCGAAACGTTGCCTAATTCCTTCGCTCCATAGATTCTGCCTCACCCGCTCAATTTCTCCAGCATTTTGTCTACCTTCGATTTTACAGCATCTGCAGTTCCTTCTTAAACACAAAGTTGATACTGTTGGGCTATACACTACCAAAGCAAAATATGAGGTGCTGTTCCTCCAATTTGCATGTGGTCTCACTCTTGCTAGAGATGCTGCCTGAAGGCCGAGTTCCTCTAGCATTTTGTGTCTATCTTTGGTATGAATCAGCATCTGCAGTTTTTTGTTCCCTAATTTCTCTTTAGGTGTTTTTTTGTCACTTTGCTTCATCGTGCTCCACTGGAAAACATATTTTTGTACAACATACCATGTTAAAGACACTATAAAATACAAGTTTAGTCTCAGTTTAGTTTAGAGATACAGCAAGGAAACAGGCCCTTCGGCCCACTGAGTCCGCGCCGACCAGCGATCCATGCACATTAACACACACTAGGGACAATTTTCACAATTATACCAAGCCAATTAACCTACAAACCTGTGCGTCTTTGGAGTGTGGGAGGAAACCGAAGATCTCGGAGAAAACCCACGTGGTCACGGGGAGAACGTACAAACTCCAAACAGACAGCACCTGTAGTCGGGATTGAACCCAGGTCTCTGGCAGTGAAAGCGCTGTAAGGCAGCAACTCCACTGTGCCGCCATTGTTGTTGTTGCAATGGGACATTTTTGCTCTAAGATCTTAAACTATTATCTGTTGGACTGCTTTCTTGATTAGAACAGGTGTCTAGGGTTATGGGGAGAAGGCAAGATTATGGGATTAGGCAGAGATCAGCCATGATTGAATGGCGGAGTGGACTCGATGGGCCGAATTGCCTAATTCTACTCCTATAACATGTGGACACACTTTCCATCACATAGCAGCGTATGGCTGTGGGGAATGGAAATGGCTGCAACTGATATATTCCCTCAGGCGCACTGAGACTAAACCCCATCAATTATTCTTCCTGACTTTCAAATTTTTCACTCATCCGTGAGCAGAAAACAGAAAATGTTGGAAACATCAAAAATGTTAACTCTATTTTGGGAGGATGTTGCAAGCACTAGAGGTTGTGAGCTGTAGGGAGAGGCTGAATAGGCTGGGTCTCTATTCCTTGGAGCACAGGAGAATGAGGGGTGATCTTATAGAGGTATACATAATCATGAGAGGAATAGATCAGGTAGATGCACAGGGTCTTTTTCCCAGAGTAGGGGAATCGAAGACCAGAGGACATCGGTTCAAGGTGAAGGGGAAAACATTTAATAGGAATTTGAGGGGTAGCTTTTTCACACAAAGGGTGGTGGGTGTATGGAACAAGCTGCCAGAGGAGGTAGTTAAGGCTGGGACTATCCCAACATTTAAGAAGCAGTTGGACATGTACATGGATAGGACAGGTTTAGAGGGATATGGACCAAGTGCAGGCAGGTGGGACTAGTGTGGGTGGGACATGTTGGCCAGTGTGGGAAAGTTGGGCTGAAGGGCCTGTTTCCACACTGTATCACTATGACTATGATTCTATCTCTCTTCGCAGATGCTGCCTGACCTGCTGAGTGTTTCCAGTATTTTCGGTTTTATTTCAGATTAGACCAAATGCAGACCCATTGGGTCTGTTGCCCCCAACGCAAGATTCCACCACTCACCCATTCCCCCAACGCAATATTCCGCCACTCACACATAGCCCCCAACTGCGCAGGCACGGCTCATTTCTCCCCATCCCTCAGAACTCCCATCTCTCCTCTTCATCCTCCCTCTTCAATCCCTAGAGAGGGAGGGGGGGGTAGAGAGGGAGGGAGGTGGAGCTCGAGCACCAGGCTCGGTTGCAGGCAGGGCCCGCGGCAACATCCTCGCCACCAGGTGTCGGGTGTTGGCAGCCCCGCCACGCGAGCGCTGGAGTGCCCCTCCCTCCCAGAGTGTCCCGTCCTGCCTTGCAAATGCATTGTGACGTCACTCGGGTTTTTCATTCTGAAATGGGTGAATTTTTGGGGATGTATTTAAAATGTAAAGGATTAATATCATCGGAAATATCGGTGGGAATGTGACGGGAAGATGTTTATCGCCACAACGGGGAAAATGTGAGTAGGACGTGTGAAAATGGGAAGGCTGTGGCCTTGCGTTTGGAAGAAGATAGGAAAAACAGATTGACACATCGTCGACACAAACACAAACTATAGGAAGAGTTTTAGTATTATAGAGATATCCAGCATCTGCAGTCGTTTTTATACTTTTCTTCACTCATGGACTGTTGCCTTACCCAAGCCCAAATTTCTAATCGTTTACTCAGACAACTAATTAATGCAGTGCTTTATTCCAAAGTTCATAAGCGATAGGAGCAGAATTAGGCCATTCAGCCTATCAAGTCTACTTCGCCATTCAATCATGGCTAATCTATCTTCCCCTCTCAACCCTATTCTCCTGCCTTCTCCCCATAACCTCTGACACCTGTACCAATCAAGAATCTATCTATCTCTGTCTTAAAACATCTTCTCATTTTGCACTG
Organism: Leucoraja erinaceus; assembly: GCF_028641065.1. Lineage (NCBI taxonomy): Eukaryota > Metazoa > Chordata > Chondrichthyes > Rajiformes > Rajidae > Leucoraja > Leucoraja erinaceus. The sequence goes on from NC_073386.1 coordinate 51,330,483, forward strand.
TACAACTGTTGCTTTGCAAGATGACAATAAAGGTTGATTGATCGATTGATTGATTAAAAATATCCATTGACGGCCTCCACAGCCGCCTGTGGCAATTAATTCAACAAATTCACCACCCTCTGACCAAAGAAATTCCTCCTCATCACCTTCCCAAAGGACGGCCTATATTTCTGAGGCTCTGACCTCTGGTCCTAGACTCTCCCACTAGTGGAAATATCCTCTCCACATCCACTCTATCCAGGCCTTTACACACAGGAACATAGAACAGTACAGCACAGGAACAGGCCCTTCAGTCCACAACGTCTGTGCCGAACAGGATTTTAGTTTAGTTTAGAGATGCAGCACAGAATCTGGCTCTTCAGCGCCACCGAGCCCATGCTGACCAACAATCCCTGCAAATGAACACTATTCTGCACACACTAGGGACAATGTTACATTTATACCAAACCTACAAACCTGTCCGTCTTTGGAGTGTGAGAGGAAACCCAGGCGGTCATGGGGAGAACGTACAAACTCTGTATAGACAGCACCCGTAGTCAGGATCGAACCTGGGTCTCTGGCACTGCAAGCGCTGTAAGGCAGCAACTCTACCGCTAAAGCCAATGATGCCAATTTAAAACCTCTTCCATTCCCTGCATATCCAAGTGCCTGTCTAAATTGTATCTGCTTCCACCACCAGCCCAGACAGCACATTTTAGCTGTTTGACTTCCGTTTAGTTCAGAGATACAGCCGGGAAACAGGCCCTTCGGCCCATCGTGTCCACACCCGTACACTCGTTCTATCCTGTACACCAGGAACTGTTTACAAAAGCCAATTAACCTACAAACCGGCATGTCTTTGGAATGTGGGGGGAAACCGGAGCATCCGGAAAAAACCTATGTGGTCACACGGAAAACATACAAACTAGGCACAGACGGCACCCGTAGTCAGGATCGAACCCGGGTCTCTGGTGCCGTGAGGCAACAACTCTACCGCTGCAATGCTACAATAAAGTTGATTTTTAGCAGTGAAGTCCAAACAGAATTATACTTTTTTAAGACACCAAATTTTAAATACAAAAATGCAATTTGCTAATCTGCTGTTATACACTTGAATTATATAGATAAATATTTTTATGCCTCTGTGAGGGAAGAGAGTGTATATTTTCATTTTAAGTACTGAATGATTATTTTTTTTATACTTGACAACCAAGTTGCAATGCCTGAGCCAAGATAGAATTATACCAGGAATGTGTTTGAATATGTATCAGTCCTTTCACAAAAGCACTACAATAAGTGGCTTCCAGTGATAGCTTTGTCACAATATGTTTACACAAACTCCATCTGCCAAATATGTTCCTCTCTTCAATGAGGAGTATAAAAGAAGGGATTTTATATATGTAAGTATACATTTTAATAGCGTTTGATGGTGAATTGGCCTCGGTGTAAAGAGCATAGAACATAGATAGGTACAGAAGACAGACACAAAAAGCTGGAGTAACTCAATGGGTCAGGCAGCATCTCTGGAGAAAAGGAATAGGTGACGTTTCGCGTCAAGACCTTCAGGATCACTGAATTCTCAATGGTGTTACGTTGGAAAGGGTACAGAGAAGATTTACGATGATGTTGCCAGGACTAGAGGGTCTGAGCTATCGGGAGAGGTTGAGTAGGCTGGGACTCTATTCCTTGGAGCACAGGGGGATGAGGGGTGATCTTATAGAGGTGTGTAAATCGGGTAGATGCACAGAGTCTCTTGCTCAGGGTAGGTGCATCGAGGACCAGAGGACATGGGTTTAAGGTGAAGGGGAAAAGATTTAATAAGAATCTGAGGCGTAACATTTTCACACAAAGATGTCAGAGGAGTTGAATAACTATTTTGCATCAGTCTTCACAGTGGAAGACACCAGCAACGTGCCTGAAATTCAAGAGAGTCAGGGGGTGGATGTTAGTGGAGTGGCTATGACTAGGGTGAAGGTGCTTGGGAAGGTGAAAGGGCTGAAGGTGGATAGGTCACCTGGATCAGATGGACTGCACCCTAGGGTTCTGAAAGAGGTGGTTTTAGAGATTGTGGAGACATTGACAGTGATATTTCAGGAATCACTGGAGTCAGGAGTAGCGCCAGATGATTGGAAAATTGCCAATATTACCCCACTGCACAAGAAGGGAGCAAAGCAGAATAGTGGGAACTATAGGCCGGTTAGCCTGACATCAGTGGTCAGTAAGATGTTAGAACCCATTATAAAGGATGAGGTTACGGGGTACTTAGAAGTTAACGATAAAATAGGGCAAAGTCAGCATGGCTTTGTGAAGGGGAGGTCTTGCCTGACAAATTTGCTGGAATTCTTTGATTAGCAGGACAGACAAAGGAGAGTCAGTAGATGTTGTTTACTTAGATTTTCAGAAAGCCTTTAATAAGATGAGCCTTAGGAAGATGAGAGCCCGTGCTCAAGGGCAGGTGCTAGCATGGATAGCAGGTTGGCTGGATGGTAGAATGCAAAGAGTGGCAATAAAGGGGTCTTTTTCTGCTTGGCTGCCAGTGACTAGCGGAGTTCCTCAGGGGTCGGTGCTGGGGCCTGCCACTCTTCATGTTGTATGTTAATGATTTGGACGAGGGGATTGAAAGCTTTGTGGCTACGTTTTTGCGGATGATACAAAAATAAGTGGAGGGACAGGTAGTGTAGAGAAAGCAGGGACTCTGCAGAAGGACTTGGACAGGTTGGGAGAGTGGGTAGAGAAGTGGCAGATGGAATATAATGTAGCAAATTATGGAGTCATGCATTTTGGTGGTAGGAATAAAGGCGTGGACTATTTTCTAAATGGGGAGAGATTCCAGAGTCAGCATGGTAGGTAAATGCAATGCTAGCATTTATTTCAAGAGAGCTAGAATACTAACAACAGGGATGTAATGCTGAGGCTCTATAAGGCGCTGGTCAGGCTGCATTTGGAATATTGTGAGCAATTTTGGGCATCATATCTGAGGAAGGATGTGCTGGCTCTGGAGAAGGTCCAGAGGAGGTTTACAAGAATGATCCCAGGAATGAGTAGGTTAACCTATGATGAGCATTTGACAACACTGGGCCTGTACATGCTGGAGTTTAGAAGAATGAAGGGGGACCTCATTGAATTATACAGAATAATGAAAGGCTTGTATAGAGTAGATGTGGAGAGGATGTTTCCACTAGTGCGAGAGTCTAGGACTAGAGGTCATAGCCTCAGAATTAAAGGATATTCCTTTAGGAAGGAGATGAGGAGAAATTTCTTTAGTCAGAGGGTGGTGAGTCTGTGGAATTCTTTGCCACAGAAGGCTGTGGAGGCCGTCAATGAATATTTTAGCAGAGATAGATAGATTCTTGATTAGTACGGGTGTCAGAAGTTGTGCGGAGAAGGCAGGGGAATGGGGTTAGGAGGGAGAGATAGGTCAGCCATGATTGAATGGCAGGGTAGACTTGATGGGCCGAATGGCCAAATTCTACTCTTATTCCTTATGATTATGATCAAAGGGTGGTGGATGTATGAAACAAGCTACTAGAGGAGGTAGTTGAGGTTGGGACTATACCAACATTTAAGAAACAATTAGACAAGTACACGGATAGGACAGATTTGAAGGGATATGAACCAAACGTGGGACTATTGTAGCTGGGACAGATTGGCTGGTGTGGGCAAGTTGGGCCAAAGGGCCTGTTTCCACACTGTATCACTCTTTGACTTTATTTGCCAAGTCCAGTTGCAACATTTTATAACTTTTTATTCAAGTTTTAAGTTTACATTTACTTATTGATTTGATTTACCATACAGCCATACAAATATAAAGAACACAACACACAATAGGATTTCACATAAACATCCCCACACAGCGGAATCAACGTTTCCCACTGTGAGGGAAGGCAATAAAGTCCAGTCCTCTTCCTCTATGTTCACCCGTGGTCGGGTCCTATTGAGGCCTCCGCAGTCGCCGCAATGGCGGCCCGATGTCCAGGCCCGCTCGCCGGATGATGGAAGTCTAGCGCTGGAAGAACACTCTCAGCAGCTTGGAGTTCCAAATTGGCCGCTTCCAACCGGAGACCGCGGCTCCCGAAGTCCACAGGCCGAGCTGGGCAGAGCTCCGCACGGCAATCCTCGGCGAAAGATCCCAGGGCCCCGCGTTGTTAAAGTCAGCGCCGCCCGCGGCTGGAAGCTCCGCAGACCACAGCTCCACGGTGCTCAAGTTGGCAGTACCAGCACTCCAGAGCTTCAACACGGCGGCCCCGGTAAGGCATCGCCCGCTCCGCGATGGTACTTCAGTGCTGCGCCATTGCCGCTGAAGCTGAAGCTCTGGCCGGTCTCCGGCAGGAAAGGCCGCGTCAATCCAGATGGTAGGCCACGAGGAGGGGGCGAAGATGCGGTTTGGAGGACAGACGCCTCCTCGACCAGATAGTGAGTGAGAAAACAGTTCCCCCCCCCATCCCCCACATAAAAAGACTAAAAGACCTCCAAAGTTTATGACGGACTAAAAATAAAAAAATAGAATGAAAGGCCGAACAGCTGCAGGCGGGGCTGCCATACTCAACGGCGCCACCAAGCCCAAAGGTTATACGGCATCAGAGCAAAGCATTAAACTACCTGCACCCCTTAACTAAAAACCGAATATATCATAACTAACAAAACAAAAGGATCTATGGATCTGCTACCAAAGGGCTGAATACCGAATATGACGAGAGACCAGAGACACTGGACTAACACCGTTACAAAACAGACACAGAATATCCTGCTGAGTAGCAAACCTCCTTATCTATCTATATAGCAAGGGTTCCCAACCTGGGGTAAACCTTCTTCAGACTCGACACAAAAAGCTTGAGGGCTAATTAACCTTCCCATTGGAAAGCACCATTGTCATTTTAAAGTTTACAGATAGAGCATGGAGCCAGGCCATTCGACCCACCTAATCCATGCTGACCATTGATCAACTCTAGTTCTCTGGAGTAACGGAGCACCCGGAGGAAATCCACACGGTCACAGGGAGAACGTGCAAACTCCACACACAAACAGCGCCCGAGGTCAGGATCGAACCCGGGTCTCTGGCGCCATGAGGTAGCGGCTCAACCAGATGCGTTACTGTGCTGCCCTGTGTTCTTATATAAATGCTTTAAAGATATCACAGATAAAGAGTGAGAGGGAGAGGAACACAGAACGAAAGAAGGTCATGAGAAACAACGACTAGGACAAAATGCTTTCAAAAATGGAAGTTGAACTTGGAAGGCAGCTATTTACGCTTCATGTAGAAACAAAGAACTGCACAAGCCGGTTTATACCAAAGATAGACACAAAGTGCTGGAATAACTCAGCGGGTCAGGCAGCATCACATGGTGCTGGAGTAGCCCAGTCTGAGGAAGGGGCCCGACCAGAAACGTCACCTATCCTTTTTCTCCAGAGATGCTGCCTGACCCGCTGAGTTACTCCAGCACTTTGCGTCTATCTTTGGTATTTACGTTTCACGTTTTGTTCACAGTTGGAAGGGGGCATTGTTAATTCTCAGACGGAGATTCAAATAAGCAAACCTTTGTGAAACTGCAAGAGGGAGGGGGGGGGGAGGGGGGGAGTGCCCAATGCACTGAATCCAGCAACATTTCTCTGTAATATATAAATAGAACCTTCTATTTATTTACTCTTATCTGTCTCCAATTATTCCCAATGCAAATGTTCTGGAGTTTTCCCACAGAACTTTTAGGATCATTTGCTGCCTGTATTTCCAGATGCTGTCTTAACCCTTTAAATGTATTTCTTAGCAAATTGCAAAGCTTCACCTGTTGTGCTGAATGCTCTCTCCCTCTCCACCCTTCAATCCCCTCCCCAGAACAACTCCACTTACAGACTATTAAATATTACCAGCTGTTCCCACCCACAGATTTCTGTCTCCATCTATATCTGCACTTAGAGCTTTTGTCACGGGTCTTGGCCCAGTCTGCAATTAAAAGAAAGTCAAAGACTGCGCATTTAATTTAGTTTTAGTTTAGAGATACAGCGCGGAACCAAGCCCTTTGGCCAACCGAGTCCCCGCCGACCAGCGATCACCCGTGCACTAGTTCTATAGGGACCATTTACAGAAACAAATTCAACTACAAACCTGCAATGTCGCAGCCACACATATAATAATAAACAACAAAACACACAATAAACACAAATTAACATCCACCACAGTGAGTTCACCAGGCACTTCCTCACTGTGA